>NC_133124.1:223151056-223451056 GCF_048418815.1 Hemitrygon akajei | reverse complement strand
AACCTATTGTCCTAAGACCTAAGACACATAGCTAGAGATACTCAGCAGATCAGGCAGCAGCTATGGAGACAAAATCAGGCTAGCAGCCATTCCTCTGAACTGGGAAACAGGATACAGAGAAAGGGTAGAGATGGGGAAGAGCACAAGGGAATGTCAGTAATGAAGTTGAAAACAAGAGATGAAATGTTCGAAGTTTGGTGATTGAGGACAGTGAGGGTATTATTGAAAGCAAGAAATAGATCTTGGTGTGCTCAAATTGAGATATGAAGGCCTCTGATCATCAAAAATTGTTGAATATTTTCAGTTTGGATCTATAAACAAAGATGCTGAAAGGCCCAGATGGAGCAGACATGGAGAGAATGTTTCCATTAGAGTCTAGGATGAGAGGGCAAAGCTTCAGAATAGAGGAATGTCTCTTTAGAAAAGAGATGAGCAGGAATTTCTTTAGGCAGAGAGCAGCAAATCTGTGGAATTTATTACCACAGATGCTCTGGAGGCCAAGTCCCGTTGAATATTTAAAATGGAGGTTGATAGGTTCTTGATTATTAAAGGCATCAAAGATTACAGGGAGATGGCAAGAGTATGGGGTTTGAGAGGAAAGAAGTCAGCCATGATCAAATGGCTAAATAGATTTGATGGCCCAAATAGCCTAGTTTGCTCCAGTGCTTTATGGTCTTATGTTTGCTGCACTGTATTATATCGTTTTTGAGTCATACCTGGAGTTCACCTGTGGGGTGGAATAGGTAGAAACATAGAAATATAGAAAACCTACAGCAATGAGGTTGTGTGCATGGGTAACATCTCCATTCAGAAATCGGATGGTAGAGGGAAGAAGCTGTTCCTGAATCATTGAATATGTGTCTTTACAGTTGTGTACCTCCTTCCTGATGGTAGCAAAAAGAATAAGGCATGACCTGGATGATAGATTTCCTAAATGATGGACAGCACCTTTTTAAGGCATTGCTCCTTGAAAATGTCCTGGATACTACAAAGGCTAGTGCCCATGATGTAGCTGACTAAGCTTACAACTCTCTGCAGCTTACTTCAATCCTGTGCAGTAGCCCTCCCATTCTAGACAGTGATGATACCAGTTAGAATGCTCTCCATGGTACATCTGTAGAAATTTGTGATTGTTTGTGGTGACATACAAAATCTCCTCAAACTCCTAATGAACATAGCCACTGTTGTGTTGTCTTTGTAGCTACAATGATATATTACATCTAAGTCAGATCCTCAGAGATATTGACACACAGGAACTTGAAATTGCTCACTCTTTCCACTTCTGATCCCTCTGAGAACATTTGTGTGTTCCCTTGTCTTACCCTTCCTGAAGACCACAACCTGTTCTTTGGTCTGACTGATGTTGAGTGCAAGGTTGTTACTGTAACACCACTCCACTAGTTGATATATCTTGCTTCTGTACACCCTCTTGTAACCATCTGAAATTCTACCAACAATGGTTGTATCATCAGCAAATTTATAGATGGTGTTTGAGCTGTGCCTAGCCACACAGACATGGGTGTAGAGAGAGTAGAACAGTGGGCTAAGCACACGTCCCTGAGGTGGGCCAGTGTTGATTGTTAGTGAGGTGGAGATGTTATTTCCAATCCACACAAATTGGATTAGGATGTCAAAGATCTAGTCACAGAGGCCAGGCCTTAGAGATTTTTGATAAGGACTGCAGGAGTGATGGTGCTAAATGCTGAGCTGTAGTCAATAAACAGCATCATGACATAGTTATTTGCATTGTCCAGATGATCCAAGGGCATGTGAAGAGCAAATGAGATCCCATCTGCTGTAGATGTATCGTGGCAATAGGGAGATTGCAGTGGGTCCAGGTCCTTACTTTGACAGGAGTTAATTCTAGTCATAACCAACCTCTCAAAGCACTTCATCACTGTAGATATGAGTGCTACTGGACAATAGTTGTTAAGGCAGCTCACCCTGTTCTTCTTGGGCACTGGCATAATTGTTGTCCTTTTGAAGCACTGGGAACCTCTGACTGTAGCAATGAGAGATTGAAAATGAACGTCCCTGCCAGTTGGTTAGCACAGGTTTTCAGAACTCTACCAGGGACTCTGACAGGGCCTGTTGCTTTGCAAGGGTTCACCATCTTGAAAGGAAGTTTGATATCAGCCTCTGAGACAGTTATCACAGGGTCATTAGGTACTGCAGGGATCCTTATAGCTGTGGTTTTATTTTCCCTTTCAAAGTCAGCATAAAAGGCATTGAACTCAACTGGGAGTGAAGCATCACTACCATTCATGGTGTTGGATTTTGCTTTGTAGGAAGTAATGGCCTGCAAACTATGCCAGAGTTGACATGCATCAGATTTTGCCTCCAGCCTCATTCAGAATTGTTTCTTAGCTCTTTAAATACCCCTCCACAAGTTGTTCCAGGATTTTTAAAACAGACCTGGGTCGCTAGACTTGAAAGCCACAGGCCCAGCATTGGGCAATCGATGAATCTCCTGCTTCATCCATGGCTTATGATTTGGGTATGTACAGAAAGTTCTCATAGGCACACACTCATCCACACAGATTTTAATGAAGTCATTGACAGCTATGGCATACTCATTCAGATTTGAAGATGATCCCTGAGTACAGTCCTGTAAGCGCTCCTGCACCTCCCTTGCTCAGACCTTCTTGGTCCTCATTACTGTTGCTGCAGTCTTCAGTCTCTGCCTATACTCAGGGAGTAGAAGTACAGCCAGGTGACTTTCCAAAATGTCGTCGTGGGATAGCATGGGAGGCGCTCTTGATGATGGTGTAATAGTGGCCAGAGTATTGGTTCCTCTGGTACTACAAATGATCTGTTGATAATAATTAGAGACTTTTTCAAGATATCTAAGCTAAAATCCCCCAAAATGATGGGGAAGGCATCAGGATGTGCTGTTTTCTGCCTGTTGATTACTTTGTTCAATTTGTCTAGAGCCTGTTTTATACTGGCCTGGTGGGATGTACACTGCCACCAAGCGAAATCTCCCATGGCAGATAAAATGGACAACATTTGAACTGGACTGGGACAGAACCACCACATTCGTACACCACAAGAAGTGGATCATGAAGCCTCCTTTGCCTTTGAAAAACTCAGTAGTCCTATCTTGGTGGTGTATTGTGAACCCATCAAGCTGTATCACTGACTGCAGAATGGAAGGTGTTAATCAAGATTCCTTCAAACAAAAAGTGCAACAGCTTTTAATGTCCTTCAGGTACAGCACCCTAGCTCTGAGATCTTCAATTTAATTTACCAGAGACTGTACGTTTGCTAGCAAGATGATCAGTACTGGGAGCCGAAAGCCATGTTTCCTTAGATGAACTTTTAAACGAGCAGAACATCCTCTCTTCCACTGTCTTCAGAATCAACTTCAGGTTTAATAACACTGGCATATGTTGTGAAATTTGTTGTCTTTGTTGCAGCAGTAGCTTGCAATATATGATAAATATAAAAAAAACACATTTCAGTAAGTATATACTGTATATGTATATTATATAGTCAAATAGGTTATGCAAAAACAGAAATAAAAAGTTGTGAGGTAGCATCTATGGGTTCACTGTCCACTTAGATATTGGAAAGCAGAGGGGAAGAAGCTGTTCCTGAATTGCTGAATGTGTGCTTTCAGACTTTTTTATAGAAACAAAGAAAATTTTTACAGAAAAATACAGGCCCTTTGGCCCACAAAGTTGTGCCGAACATGTCCCAACCTTAGAAATTACTAGGCTTACCCATAGCCCTCTGTTTTTCTAAGCTCCATGTACCTATCCAAAAGTCTCTTAAAAGACCCCATCGTATCCACCTCCACCAACATTGTCACAGCCATTCCACACACTCACCACTCTCTGAGTAAAAAACTTACCTCTGACATCTCCTCTGTACCTACTTCCCAGCACCTTAAACCTGTGTCCTCTTGTGGCACCCACTTCAGCCCTGGGAAAAAGCCTCTGACTATCCATACGATCAATGCCTCTCATCATCTTATACACCTCTATCAGGTCACCCCTCATCCTATGTTGCTTCAGGGAGAAAAGACTGAGATCACACAACCTTTTCTCATAAGGCATGCTCCCCAATCCAGACAACATCCTTGTAAATCTCCTCTGCACCCTTTCTATGGCTTCCATATCCTTCCTGTAGTGAGGTGACCTGAAACAAGTACAGTACTCCAAGTGGGGTCTGACCAGGATCCTATATAGCTGCAACATTACCTCTCGGCTCCTAAATTCAATTCCATGATTGATGAAGGCCAATACACCATACGCCTTCTTAACCACAGAGTCACCCTGTGCAGCTGCTTTGAGTGTCCTATGGACTCAGACCCCAAGATCCCTCTGATTCTCCACATTGCCATCAATATAATATTCTGCCATCATATTTGACCTACCAAAATGAACCCCCTCACACTTATCTGGGTTGAACTCCATCTGCTACTTCTCAGCCCAGTTTTGCATCCTATCAATGTCCTGCTGTGACCCCTGACAGCCCTCCACACTATCCTCAACACCTCCAACCTTTGTGTCATCATCAAACTTGCTAACCATCCCTCCACTTCCTCATTAAGGTCATTTATAAAATTCATGAAGAGCAAGGGTCCCAGAACAGATCACTGAGGTACACCACTGTTTAGTCACATCCTCAAAAAATTTGATCAGGCTCGTAAGGCACGACAAAGCCATGATGACTATTCCTAATCATATTATACCTCTCCAAATGTTCATAAATCCTGCCTCTCAGGATCTTCTCCATCAACTTACCAACCACTGAGGTAAAACTGGTCTTAAATTCCTGGGCTATCTCTACTCCCTTTCTTGAATAAAGGAACAACATCCATAACCCTGCAATCCTCTGGATCCTCTCCCGACCCAATGATGTTGCAAAGACCATCACCAGAGGCTCAGCAATCTCTTCCCTCACCTCCCACAGTAGCCTGGGGTACATCTTCTCTGGTCCCAGTGACTTATCCAACTTGATGCTTTCTGAAAGCTCCAGCACATCTTCTTTCTTAATATTAACATTCTCAAGCTTTTCAGTCTGCTACAAGTCATTACTACAATCACCAAGATCCTTTTCCATAGTGAATACTGAAGTAAAGTATTCATTAAGTATCTCTGCTATTTCCTCTGGTTCCATACACACTTTCCCACTGTCACACTTGATTGGTCCTATTCTTTCATGTCTTATCCTCTTGCACTTCACATACTTGTTGAATGTCTTGGGGTTTTCCTTAATCCTGCCCACCAAGGCCCTCATGGCCCCTTTTGGCTCTCCTAATTTCCTTCTTAAGCTCCTTCCTGTTAGCCTTATAATCTAGATCTCTAACATTACCTAGCTCTCTGAACCTTTTGTAAGCTTTACTTTTCTTCTTGACTAGATTTATTACTGCCTTTGTACACCATGGTTTCTGTACCCTACCAAAACCTCCCTGTCTCATTGGAAAGTACCTATTCAGAACTCCAGACAAATAACCCCTGAATATTTGCCAGATTTCTTCCATACTTTTCCATAAGACCATAAGACCATAAAACAAAAGAGCAGAAGTCAGCCATTCAGCCCGAGTCTGGTCCGCCATTTCATTATGAATAGATCCAATCTCCCTTTTAGTCCCATTCCCCTGCCTTCTCACCATAACCTTTGATGCCCTGACTACTCAGATACCTATCAATCTCTGCCTTAAATACACCCAATGACTTAGCCTCCACTGCTGCCCGTGGCAACAAATTCCATAGATTTACCACCCTCTGGCTAAAATTTTTTTTTCACATCTCTGTTCTGAAGGGCACCCTGCAATCCTCAAGTCATGTCTTCTCATACTAGACTCCCCCACCATGGGAAACAATTTTGCCACATCCACTCTGTCCATGTCTTTCAACATTCGAACTGTTTCTATGAGGTCCCCTCTCATTCTTCTAAACTCCAAGGAGTACAGTCCAAGAGCGGTCAAACGTTCCTCATATGTTAACCCTTTCATTCCCGGAATCATTCTAGTCAATCTTCTCTGAACCCTCTCCAATGTCAGCACATCCTTTCTTAAATAAGGAGCCCAAAACTGCACACAGTATTCCAAGTGAGGTCTTACCAGTGCCTTATAGAGCCTCAACATCACATCCCTGCTTCTATACTCTATTCCTCTAGAAATGAATGCCAATATTTCATTCGCCTTCTTCACAACCAACTCAACCTGGAGGTTAACCTTAAGGGTATCCTGCACGAGGACTCCCAAGTCCTGTTGCTTCTCAGAACTGTGAATTCTCTCCCCATTTAAATAATAGTCTGCCCACATAACCAAATAACAATTACAGCATGGAAACAGGCCATTTCGGCCCTTCTAGTCCGTGCCGAACGCTTACTCTCACCTAGTCCCACTGGCCCGCACTCAGCCCATAACCCTCCATTCATTTCCTGTCCGTATACCTATCCAATTTTACTTTAAATGACAATACTGAACCTGCCTCTACCCCTTCTACTGGAAGCTCGTTCCACACAGCTACCACTCTTTGAGTTAAGAAATTCCCCCTCGTGTTACCCTTAAACTTTTGCCCCCAACTCTCAACTCATGTCCTCTTGTTCGAATCTCCCTTACTCTCAATGGAAAAAGCCTATCCACATCAACTCTATCTATCCCCCTCATAATTTTAAATACCTCTATCAAGTCCCCACTAAACCTTCTATGCTCCAAAGAATAAAGACCTAACTTGTTCAACCTTTCCCTGTAACTTAGGTGCTGAAACCCAGGTAACATTCTAGTAAATCTTCTCTGTACTCTCTCTATTTTGTTGATATCTTTCCTATAATTCAGTGACCAGAACTGTATACGATACTCCATATTCGGCCTCACCAATGCCTTGTACAATTTTAACAATACATTCCAACTCCTATACTCAATGCTCTGATTTATAAAGGCCAGCATACCAGAAGCTTTCTTCACCACCCTATCCACATGAGATTCCACCTTTAGGGTACTATGCACCATTATTCCTAGATCACTCTGTTCTACCGCATTCCTCAATGCCCTACCATTTATCATGTATGTCCTATTTGGATTATTCCTACCAAAATGTAGCACCTCACACTAATCAGCATTAAACTCCATCTGCCATCATTCAGTCCACTCTTCTAACTGGCCTAAATCTCTTCTGCAAGCTTTGAAAACCTATTTCATTATCCACAACACCACCTACCTTAGCATCATCTGCATTCATACTAATCCAATTTACCACCCCATCATCCAGATCATTAATATATATGATAAACAACATTGGAGACAGTACAGATCCTTGAGGCACACCACTAGTCACCGGCCTCTAACCTGACAAACAGTTATCCATCACTACTCTATGAGATCTCCCATCCAGCCACTGTTGAATCTATTTTACTACTTCAATATTAATATCTAACAATTGAACCTTCCTAACTAACCTTCTGTGCGGAATCTTGTCAAAGACCTTACTGAAGTCCATATAGACAACATCCACTGCTTTATCCTCGTCAACTTTCCTAGTAACCTCTTCAAAAAATTCAATAAGATTTGTCAAACATAACCTTCCACGCACAAATCCATGTTGACTGTTCCTAATCAGACCCTGTCTATCCAGATAATTATATATACTATCTCTAAGAATACTTTCCATTAATTTACCCACCACTGATGTCGAACTGACAGGCCTATAATTGCTAGGTTTACTCTTAGAACCCTTTTTAAACAATAGAAGCCCATTTATCTCTTTTACCAAAGTGCATGATCATACACTTTCTGACATTGTAATTCTTTTGCCACGTCTTTGCCCATTCCCCCAATTTATCCAAGTCTCTCTGCAGACTCTTGGTTTCCTCAGCACTACCAGCCCCTCCACCTATCTTTGTATCATCAGCAAACTTAGCCACAAAGCCATCTATTCCATAATCCAAATCGTTGATATACAACATAAAAAGAAGCGGCCCCAACACGGACCCCTGTGGAACACCACTGGTAACCGGCAGCCAACCAGAATGGGATCCCTTTATTCCCACTTTCTGTTTCCTGCCAATCAACCAATGCACTATCCACATATGTAACTTTCCCGTAATTCCATGGGCTCTTATCTTGTTTAGCAGCCTCATGTGCGGCACCTTGTCATGGGCTTTCTGAAAATCCAAATACACAACATCCACTGCATCTCCCTTTTCTAGCCTACTTGTAAATTCCTCAAAAAATTGCACTAGGTTTGTCAGGCAGGATTTTCCTTTAAGGAAACCATGCTGAGTTCTGCCTATCTTGTCATATGCTTCCAGGTACTCCGTAACCTCATCCTTAACAATCGACTCCAACAACTTCTCAACCACCGATGTTAAGCTAACAGGTCTATAATTTTCTTTTTGCTTCCTTGCCCCCTTCTTAAATTGTGGGGTGACATTTGCAATCTTCCAGTCCTCTGGAACCAGGCCAGAATCTATCGACTTTTGAAAGATCATTGCTAATGCCTCTGCAATCTCCACTGCTACTTCCTTCAGAACACGAGGATGCATTCCATCTGGTCCAGGAGATTTATCTACCCTTAGACTATTCAGCTTCCTGAGTACTTCCTCTGTCGTAATTGTGACTGCGCATATTTCTCTTCCCTGACATAGCTGAATGTCCGGTATATTCCTGATGTCTTCCTCAGTGAAGACTGATGTAAAATACTCGTTCAGTTCCTGCGCCATCTTCTTATCTCCCATTGCAATTTTTCCAGCATCATTTTCTATCAATCCTATATCTACTCTCACCTGTCTTTTACTCTTTATATACTTGAAAAAGCTTTTAGTATCCTCTTTGATATTATTTGCTAGCTTCCTTACATAGTTCATCTTTTCCCACTTAATGACCTTCTTAGTTTCCTTTTGTAAGCTTTTAAAAACTTCCCAATCCTCTGTCTTCCCACTAATTTTTGCTTCCTTGTATGCCCTCTGCTTTGCTTTTACTTTGGCTTTGACTTCTCTTGTCAGCCACAGTTGTATCCTTTTTCCATTCGGAAATTTCTTCTTCTTTGGAATATATCTGTCTTGCACCTTCCTCACTTCTCGCATAAATACCAGCCACTGCTGCTCTGCTGTCCTTCCCGCTAGTGTCCCTTTCCAGTCAACCTTGGCCAGTTCCTCTCTCATGCCACTGTAATTTTCTTTATTCCACTGAAATACCGACACATCGGATTTCGGCTTCTCTTTCTCAAATTTCACAGTGAACTCAATCATGTTGTGATCACTGCCTCCTAAATGTTCCTTCACTTCCACCTCTCTAATCACCTCTGGTTCATTACACAATACCCAATCCAGTACAGCTGATCCCCTGGTGGTCTCAACAACAAGCTGTTCTAAAAGGCCATCTTGTAGACATTCTACGAATTCTCTCTCTTGAGAACCAGTGCCAACCTGATTTTCCCAATCCACTCACATGTTAAAATCCCCTACAATTATCATAACACTGCCCTTCTGGCAAGCCTTTTCTACTTCCTGTTGTAATTTGTAGTGCACATCACTGCAGCTGTTTAGAGGCCTGTAGATAACTGCCATCAGGGTCCTTTTACCCCTGTGATTTCTTAGCTCAACCCATAAAGATTCTGTACCTTCTGATCCTATGTCAACTCTTTCTAATGATTTAATATCATTTCTTACCATTAAAGCCACGCCATCCCCTCTACCTACCTGCCTATCCTTCTGATACACTGTGTATCCTTGGACGTTCAGCTCCCAGAGACATGCATCCTTTAGCCACGTCTCAGTGATGGCCACAATGTCATACCTGCCAATCTGTAACTGTACAACAAGATCATCCACCTTATTCCTTATGCTTTAAGTATAACACCTTAATTCCAGTATTTGGTACTTTTTGCATTGATTGCATTGCAACTTTATTGCACTGTAACTCATCCCAATGGATGCAAATCTGCCTGTCCTTCCTGACATCCTCACTGCTCACTACCTTAGATCTATTTCTGTTTTCCCACTCCTCAGCTCCATCATTCCGGTTCCCATCGCCCTGCCAAATTAGTTTAAACCCTCCCTAACAGCTCTATTAAACCTTCCCGCCAGGATATTGGTCCCCCCTAGGATTCAAGTGTAACCCGTCCTTTTTGTACAGGTCACACCCGCCCCAAAAGAGGTCCTAGTGATCCAGAAACTTGAATCCCTGCCCTCTGCTCCAAACCCTCAGCCACACATTTATCCTCCACGTCATTCCATTCCTACTCTCACTGTCGCGTGGCACAGACAGTAATCCCAAGATTACTACCTTTGCAGTCCTTCTTCTCAACTGCCTTCCTAACTCCCTATATTCTCCTTTCAGGACCTCTTCCCTTTTCCTACCTATGTCATTGGTACCTATATGTACCACGACCTCTGGCTCCTCACCCTCCCACTTCAGGATATCTTGGACACGATCAAAAACATTACAGACCCTGGTACCAGGGAGGCAAACTACCATTTGGGTCTCCTGATTGCGTCCATAGAATCGCCTATCTGATCCCCTAACTATGGATTCCCCTATTACTACTGCCTTCCTCTTCCTTTCCCTATCCTTCTGAGCTACAGGGCCGGACTCTGTGCTGGAGGCATGGCCGCTGTTGCTTCCCCCAGGTAGGCTGTCCCCCCCAACAGTACTTAAACAGGAGTACTTATTGTCAAGGGGTACAGCCACTGGGGTATTCTCTAGTACCTGACTCTTCCCCTTCCCCCTCCTAACTGTGACTCACCTGTCTGCCTCCCATGGTCCCGGTGTGACCACCTGCCTGTAACTCCTCTCTATCAACTCCTCACTTTCCCTGACCAGACGAAGGTCATCGAGCTGCAGCTCCAGTTCCCTAACACGGTCCCTTAGGAGCTGCAGCTTGGCACATCTGGTGCAGATGTGGACGTCCGGAAGGCTAGGAGACTCCAGGACCTCCCACATCCGACACCAAGAACAACAAGCTGCCCTCACACTCATAATTCCCCATTTCCTCAAATAACAGGAAAAACTGAAACCTAAACCTACCTTGCCTTGCCGGCTTCCGCCTAAGCCTGTGGAGCCAAAGCCCTTAAGCCTTCACTCTGCTCCCGGCTCACTCCGCTGCCCGCAAACGATGCTGCTCACTGTATAAGGTGTGTCCCTTTTAAATCCTCTGCGCTTCACTGCCCAACGTTACACACCTGTGCAGTCCCGCCTCTCTTAACTCCGATGAGAATAAGAAAAAGTCAAAATGGCTCCTGCCACACTCCCATTCTGATCCTCAGACTTCCTTCTCCAAATGAAAAATATTTTCCCTGAGAACGTCTCCAATTTCCTGTCTGATAGCCTCATAATTCCTCTCGCTCCAATTAAATGCTTTTCAAACTTGTCTGTTCCTATCTCTCTCCAATGCTATTGTAAAGGAGATAGAATTATGATCACTATCTCCAAAATGCTCTCCCATTGAGAGATCTGATACCAGACCAGGTTCATTTCCCAATACCAAATCAAGTACAGCCTCTCCTGTTGTAGGCTTATCTGCATATTGTGTCAAGAAACCTTCCTGAATACTCCTAACAAACTCCACCCCATCTAAATCCCTTGCTCTAGGGAGATGCCAATCAATATTTGGGAAATTAAAATCTCCCATTATGACAACTCTGTTATTATTACACTTTTCCAGAATCTGTTTCTTTCTCTGCTCCTCGATATCCCTGTTACTATTGGGCAGTCTGTGAAAAACAACCAGTAAAGTTATTGACCCCTTTCTGTTCCTAACCTCCACCCACAGAGACTCTGTAGACAATCCCTCCATGGTGTCCACCTTTTCTGCAGCTGTGACACTATCTATGATCAACAGTGCTATGCCCCTACCTCTTTTGCCTGCCTCCCTCCCTGTCCTTTCTGAAAAGTCTAAAACCTGGCACTTGAAGTAACCATTCCTGTCCCTGAGCCATCCAAATCTCTGTAATGGCCATCACATCATAACTCCAAGTACTGATCCACACTCTAAGCTCATCCGCTTTGTTCACAATACTCCTTGTGTTAAAATAGACACATCTCAAACCTTTGGTCTGAGCACGTCCCTTCTCTATCTCCTGCCTATCCTCCCTCTTGCACTGTCTACAAGCTTTCTCTATTTGTGAGCCATCCTCCCCTTTCCCGGTCTCTTCAGTTCGGTTCCCACCCCCCAACAATTCTAGTTTAAAATCTGCCCAGTAGCCTTAGCAAACCTCCCTGCCAGGATATTGTTTTCCCTGGGATTCAAGTGCAACCCGTCCTTTTTGTACAGGTCACACCTGCCCCAAAAGAGATCCCAATGATCCAGAATTCTGAGTCCTTGCCCCCGCTCCAATCCCTCAGCCACGCATTTATCCTCCACCTCATTCTATTCCTGTACTCACTGTTGCGTGGCACCAGCAGTAATCCTGAGATTACTACCTTTGCGGTCCTGCTTCTCAACTTCCTTCCTAACTCCCTGTAGTCTTTTTTCAGGACCTCTTCCTCTTTATATTTCCTTCCTGACAGTAACAGTGAAACAGGGCTTGTCCTGGGTGCTGGGATGATGCCACCTTCCTGAGGCACTGCTCCTTGCAGATGATTGGGTTACTACGGAGGCTTGTACCCTAATGGAGCTGACTAATAAGACATAGGAGCAGAATTAGCCATTTGGTTTATTGAATCATGTCTGATCCTTTTTCTCCTCTCCTCAGCCCCACTCCCCAGCTTTCTCCCCGTAACCTTTAATGCTATGGCCAATCAATCTCTGCTTTAATTACACACAACAACCTGCCCTCCACAGCTGCCTGTAGTAACAAATTCCACAAATTCACCACCTTCTGGCAAAAGAAATTTCTGTGTATCTCTGTTTTAAATGGACGGTCCTCTGTCCTGAGGCTGTGCCCTATTGTCTAGACTCTCCCACCATGGGAAACATACTTACCACATCTACTCTGTCTAGGCCTTTCAACATTTGAAAGGTGTCAAAGAGATCCCACTTCATCCTTCTAATTCCAGGGAATACAGACCCAGAGTCATCAAACATTCCTCGTATATTAACCCTTTCATACCTATAATCATCCTTGTGAACCTCCTCTGAACCCTTTCCAATACCAGCACATCTTTTCTTAGATAAGGAGTTGTAAACTGTTCACAGTACTCAGGATGAGGCCTCAATAGTGCCTTATAAATCTTCAACATAGCATTCCTGATCTTATATTCTAGAGCTCTTGAAATGAATGCTAACATTGCATTTGCCTTCCTCACCACCCACTTGACCTGCAAGTTAAGCTTTAGATTGTTCTACACAAGGGCTTCCAAATTCCTTTTCATCTCAGATTTTTGGATTTTATCCGCATTAAGAAAATAGACTGCACATTTATATCTTCGACCAAAGTGCATGCATTTTCCACAATTCTATTTAATTTGCCATGTTCTTGTCTGTCCATCTAATCTGTCTAAATCCATCTGCAGCCTTCCTGTTTCTTCAACACTACCTACCTCTCCAGCAATCTGCATATCATCTGCAAACATGACAACAAAGCCATCTAGTCCATCATCTAAATCATTCATATGCAGCATAAAAGAAGTGGTCTCAACATTGACCCCTGCGGAACATGACTAGTCACTGGCAGTCAATCAGAAAAGTATCCTTTTATTCTCACTCATTGCCTCCTACTGATCAGCCAATGCTCTAACCATGTTAGTAATTTTCCTGTAACACCATGGGCTCTTAACTTGGTATGCAGCCTTATGTATAGCACCTTGTCAACAGTCTTCTGAAAATCCAAATATACAACTTTTACTTCATCCCCTTTATCTATCCTACATGTAATCTCCTCAAAGAATTCCAACAGGTTCATCAGGCAAGATTTTCCCTAAAGGAATCCATGCTGACTTTGTCTTATCTTCTCCTGTGTCACCATGTATTCCATAACCTCATCCTTAACAGTTGACTCCAACGTCTTCCCAACCACTGAGGTCAGGCTAACTGGTCTATACTGTAATTTAATTTCTGCTGCCTCCCTCCTCTCTTAAAGAGTGGAGTGACATTTTCAATTTTCCAGTCCTTTGAACCATGCCAGAGTCCAACATTTTTAGAAAGATCATTACTAATGCCTCCACAATCTTTACCACTACCTCTTTCATAACCCTGGGGTGCAATTTATCTGGTCTGGGTGACTTATGAATCCTTAGGTCTTTTAGCTTTTCAAGCACCTTCTCTCTTGTAATAGTAACTGCACTCACTTCTCTTCCTTCACACACTACAACACCTGGCATACTGCTAGTCTCTTCGAAAGGAAAGATTAATGTGAAATACTCATTTAGTTCATCTGCCATCTCCTTGTCCCCTGTTATTATTTCTCCAGCCTCCTTTTCTAGCAGTCCTATATCCACCCTCATCTCTTTTATATTTTATATGCTTGAAAAAGCTTTTTCTATCCACCTTGATATTGTTTGCTAGCTTGCTTTCATATTTTATCTCTTCCCTCTGAATGATACTTTTAGTTGCTTTCTTTTTAGTATATTTTTAAAAGCTTCTCAATCTTCTCTCTTCCCACTATTTTTTGCTTTGTTGTATGTCCTCTCTTTTGCTGTTACATTAGCTTTGACTTCCCTTATCTGCTTCAATTGTACTATTTTGCCATTTCAGTATTTCTTTGGTTTTGGAATACATCTATCCTGTACCGTCCTCATTTTTCTCAGAAACTCCGGCCATTGCTGCTCTGCTGTCATCTCTGCCAGCAACTCCTTCCAATTTACTTTGGAATTTCCAATTTAGTCCTTCCAACTCCTCTCTCATGCCACTGTAATTTATTTTACTCCACTGAAATACTGCTACATCAGACTTTGCTTGCTCCCTATCAAATTTTAAGTTGAAATCAATCATTTTGTGATCACTGCTTCCTCAGGGTTCCTTTACCTTAAGCTCTCTAATTGCCTCCAGTTCATTACACAACACCCACTCCAATATAGCTGATCCTCTAATAGGTTCAATGATAAACTGCTCTAAAAAGCCATCTCATAGTCATTCAATAAATTCACTCTCTTGAGATTCATTACCAACATATTTTTCCCAATCTACCTACATGTTACAATCTCCCATGCCTATCATAACATTGCCCTTTTGACACACCTTTTCTATTTCTCATTGTAATCTGTGGTCCACATCTGTGGCCTGTATATAACTACCATGAAGGTACTTTTACCCTTGCAGTTTCTTAACTCAACCCACATCTTTCTTCTGATTTGCTGCCATTCTTTACCAGTAGAGCCACACCACCCCCTCTGCCTACCTTCCTATCCCTCCGATATAAGGATGAGTAACCTTGGACATTCAGCTCCCAACTACAACCATCCTTTAGCCGCGATTCAGTGATGACCACAACTTCATATCCAACAATCTGTAAAAGTGCAACATGATCATCCACCTTACTTCTTATACTTCGTGCATTGAGATATAACAGTTCAAGTATTGTATTTGCTCCCTTTTTGATTCTGCATCTCTAACGCACTGATACTCACCCTGCTGGCTGCAATTTTGCGTATCATCTACCTTCCTTTCCTGACAGTCTGATTGCATGCTATCTTTGCTTTTTTATCATTTGTCCTATCCTGTGTCACGGGATGGTTTATAATGACTAATTAGCTTACTTGGTACATCTTTGGCCTGTGGGAGGACCCGGAGAAACCCCACACATTGCATGAAGAGGACATTCAAACTCCTTACAGCTGATGTCGGTATTGAACTCCAAATTCTGATACCCTGATCTGTAATAGCACCATGCTATCTTCTACACTACTGTGACACTCATCCTCTACCTTTCTCTTCACACAGTTCACTCCCCTATCAACAGCAGAGTGGACTGTGGCTGAAGAGCTCCCTTCTGTTACTGATCCTGTTACACTATTTAATCTAAGTGAAAAAATTCAATAGAATGCTTCAAGTTGTAAGCATTAGCTGAAATTGATTCTTCCCTTATTTCATTTATGGACTAATGTGTGTTGGCAAGTTGAGGACCGTGTTGCTGGCACATGAGGGAAGGGTTCCTCAGAGATTCTGGTATCACTGACTGGAAATTAATTTAAATTGTATACATTAATCCATTTGTGTGACAGAATGAAATTAAATAACTACGTATAACTCTGTGCCCTTGTGCTGGAGAATGGTACCCATGCTGAGAGATGGAACTGAATATTTAGTGGCCCCACAGCCACACAACATTTGAGACGAGGCATGGGGAAACAGCACTGTGCTGAACTCTCCTTACTGATGGAGTGCTGAAATGTTCGAGTTTCTATCATTTGGAAGGATCCCTGGATCCTATCTGTGTTTTGTATCTAAAATAGGAGTGTGTGATGGCTCTGGGTCTGTTCCTGCTGGAGGTTAAAGGGCAACTCATCGAAACCTATTGAATATTGAAAAGCAGAGTGATATGTTCTTGATTAGTAAGGGGGCCATAGATTACAAGAAGAAAGCAGGACAAAGGTGTTGAGAAGGAAAATAAATCAGCTATGTTTGAATGGTGGTGCAGACTTGATGGGCTGAATGGCCTAATTCTGTTCCTGTATCTTCTTGTCTGATCAAAAGAAGAAGAATGCTGAGTTTTACTGTTTTATGAAGTTCATATATTTCGTATTCTTCGACCTGTCTGAGTTGGCATGTCTGCTATCAGACCACCTGGAACGACTGACAAAGATGAAAAGATTGACATAGATGAATCCCAGTGACACCATAATGTCTGCTAGACCTGCAGAGGACAGCATATGCATTCAATTACAACAGTTACTACATACCTAACTGAACTGTCTCCTCAGCTAGATCATGTGACATTCAAAAATCTGAGTACTTCCCTCCCAGGATTACGATTAATTTCTTAACTAACATCACTAAGTGAGATCATCCTCCATCATCCCTAACATCCTATCATCTATCGCCTATCATCCCTCCTCATTGATCCACCAATCACCTGCCAGCTCTTGCTCCACCCCTTCCCTCCACCTCCCCTCTACTCTTTCAGTGCAGATTAAGGGTCTGAACCTAAAACACTGACTACTCATTTCCCTCCACGGGTGCTGCCTAAGCTGCTAAGTTCCTCTAGCATCTTGCGTGTTCCTTCCAATTCCAACATGTGGGCTCTCACTAAAAGAGGTGACCTGCTCGGATGATATTGGTGCCATGGGATCTTGCTGTGCACAGCCAGCTGCTGTTTCCGTAAGACCATGTGAAGTAGGATTAGGTCATTTGGTCTATTGAGCTCTGCCATTCCATCATGGCTGATTTATTTTCCCTCAAAAACCCCGTTCTCCTGCCTTCTCCCTGTAACCTTTGTTATTTCTTACATTACAACAGTAATACCTAGTTGGCTTGATATTAGAAATGCTACAAAAAACTGTCTTCCTTTTCAAAATTATGAATTTATTTGTAACTTAATCCTGGAATTTTTTTCCTGTTTAAAGTCCACAGGAAATTCTTTAAGAGTCAGTTTTCCTTATTTGGTTTAATACATCCAGTACTGGCAGAATAAGTGGATTTTAAATCTGAAATAAAAGAGGAGCCAGCAACAGGAGGATATAGATTGAAGGTGAGAGGGAACATACTTAAGATGGACTGAAAGTGCAACTTTATCAGATAGAATGTAATATCTGGAATGAGCTGCCAGAAAAAGTGACTGAAGCAGAAAGAAAACAGGTAGATGGATTGGAGCGGGGCTTCCTAACCTTTTTTATGCTATGGACCCCAACCATTAACTGAGGGGTCCTTAGGCCCCAGGTTGGAAACCCCCGGTTTAGAGGAATATAGGTAAACACAGGCCAATGGGACTAGCTCAGATCGGCATCTGGCTTTGACTCAAAATGCAGAAAATTCTGGGAATGTTCAGTCAGTCAGGCAGCATCTGTGGAAACCAGAGCAGAGATAATATTTCAGGTTTAAGATGCTTTTTCACAACTTCATTAAGCTCCACTCATACAGTATAGCTCCTGGGCTATACAGTAGAACTGTTATTTTTCTTGCAGTTTAATTTTCCCACGCTTGCTTGTATTTTTATACAATCACCAATTTACCTGTACTCATTCAATAAATTTCCCCAGTAATTACTGTGCAGTTGTTTCTGCATTTTTCTTGAAACGTCTTAATTTGTGCAGCGGATGTCATGCCACTTTAATCAGGCTATTTAACAGGTTAATTCTTATTACTGGAATGTTGTTTATATCTAGTCTGAGTACCATATGACTGTGCCAGTTTTTCCTTTTTTTTTCTTTGTTTTCTCAGCTCTGTCTTTGCTCATTTTTTGTTCTATTGTAACATTTAATAAAACAGCTGTAAGCAACAAGTTTGAGGTCTTTTTCTTGACCTCTGGAGAACTTTTGCATCGCAAAAATATCAGGATGTTGATGGAGGGAAACTCCTAGAAAACAATGTAATTGAATGTTAACTGTGGTCAGATTCTGTTTTTGGGGCGGGCTGACCCCAGCATGTCCTATGTTGTGCTGTTTGTTAATCAAACAATGCATTTCATTGTAGGATTGAATATGCACGTGATAAATTAATCTAAATCCAAATAAATGCCTGGAACTTCTGTAGTATGTATTTACTTGCAGCTTGTCAGCCCCTTGTCTGCAGTTTACTGCTTGCACAGCTGATTAACTGTTTTGTTTGCAGAATGAATCTGAGCATTTTGCAGTCATCAGCAAATATTGTCTTTTATGGTGGAAGGGTAGTGATTGATGAAACAGTTGAAAATGGTTGGATGTGGGGCACTGTCTAAAGATCTTCTGCAGGGATACCATGCTGGAACAGCTCCAACTTTTTCAACTAGTAGACTTTTCTCCTCAATGTTCTTTGGCTGCACTTTAACCTAGGACTGTTGATGCCGCACTCAGTCAACTCTGGCTTGACATCCAGAACAATCGCTCTGGTGTTACCTTCCAGAAATTCAGCTCTCTGGTCCATGGTTGACCAAAGCTGTGGTAAGGTTTGGAGCTCAGTAAATATTTGATGAGGAAATACTTAGTTTCACTGCCAGTGACAGATTCCATCATTTTGATTGAAAGTAGACAGGTCAATAATTAGGCAGAAATAATTTGTCCTGGTTCAGCTGTTCTGTGCTTGGCAGAAATGTGCATTGTTGTAGTGTCTCCTTTACCTGCAGATTTTCTTTCTGAATTCAGTGACAGCTTTGACTATCACATCAAACAGTTATGAGGGGATGGACAAGAGAGACTGATAAGGTGAATTTTTTTAATGTGCTACATCTTGATCTGGAGCTTGGCTGGAAAGATCTGGAAATAAATTTTGTAGTGAATGGATGCTTGAAAAGCAATTGTGGGTGGTTAAAGGTGAATGGAATAAATTTATTCTTCTAAAAGATTCTTGGACAGAGAAAGCAGGCTGAATAATTTATTTTAACCTTCTACAATTACATAGCAGGCTGGATGTGAATCCAGCAGGCTGGATACATTTCTTACAGGTGGCTGATGTTGCAAAGTCATTGACCTCTAAGGTTTTCGTTTTCACATAAGTCACCTGACTTACAAATCTTTATAGTATTTTCACTTCTTGTCTGCAACAATTTATAATTTTCTAACAATCTTTTGAAGGCAACTTGCTATTATGTTTTGTAACTCCAAAAATGAATCAAAAGAAAAACACAGGAGCTGGGAAACAAGTCTGTTTTGTTTTTACATTAGTGAGCCGTGCACATCTGACGTGTACATGTACATCATTCATGTACATCTTATGTATAACCCATAATGAATTATGTAAGCAAAGAATGCTTAATCAAATGATATATTTACAATATTAAATGCACAGCACTCCTCCTGCTTTGCTATCAACTCCAACACAATGTAGAATGCATCTCAACTCAACTAATCTCGAAACGTCGACTGTACTCTTTTCCATAGATGCTGCCCAGCCTGCGGAGTTCCTCCAGCATTTTGTGTGTACTGCTTGGATTTCCAGCATCTGTAGATCTTCTCTTGTTTCAAATATGTAACATATTGTTTTCTAGTCTAGTATACATACATATATACATACACACACTATATAATACGACAAATATACAGACATCCACAACATAATCTTTCCTAAAGGGGGTATCACTGTGCTTGGCAGGTGAGACCTGTGGCTGTCTCAGATTCTAGGGCCTTTTCCATGGTGGTTGTAGGAGGTGACTCTAGGACAGCAGGAAATGGTTGTGACAGCTCTAGACACCTTTCATCTCAAACAATTGACTCTGCTCTCCTCAACTGAATGATGTGTCATCTCCAGATGACAACAGACGCAATCTCCACTATGCTGCTCTTGGCATCTTCTGGTTGTGTTTGCATCTCAAACAATGCATGGCAAACTGCTTGATATGCTGATTTACCCTGTTACGTATTCAGGCAACAATAAATATATATGAGTTAGGCAAGGGTTTTTATAACAAATAACACGTTTATTAAACACTGAAAACAAACCCCCCAAAAGTAAACAAACACTAACGTAACCGGAAATCAGCTGCTGTGTGGCAGCTTCACAGTTCTTAAAGCGATGCAGCTCTAACAGTTCTTAAAGCGGTATTGAAAAAAAACAGTTCTTTAAAGCGGTATGCCGAAAGTTCAAAATGCTCACAGTCCATTTAAAAGGAGAGACTTTTTAAGGCGATTTAAATTCTCTTCCATGTCGTTTTCCTTCGATCCCCGACGTCGAACTCTTCCCACGTAGAATTTTTATGAAACGTAATGGTTTAAAGGCACTGACCTCTTCTTCCACACTATTCTCAATCTCCTGCTTTCCCGCAGAGATTAACACGAGAACAGTCAACAAAATCCTTCCGAATGAGGATCACACAAGGTCGAACCCAATCCACCGTCGAAATTCGATTCTCCTCGATCTTTAACTTCCTAAACTTTTATCTTCATTCTCCACTAGCAGTATTGTAAGAAACTGCTGGCAATGACCTTTTAAACTTTAGGCATTAAATAAACTCCACCTTTCAACCAAACTGTGTCATAATATTGGACCACGCAGTGGCATGAAGTCAAAATGGCAAATCCAGCCAGGAACTGCCCCTCCTCACAGGGAGGGGGCCTCCTTTTATACCCTGTAAAAAAAACCTGTCAGATGACCTCTACTGGCGGGAAAATGACATCACTCCACCATCACAAGACCATTACCTCAAGTCCAGTATAGCTTCAACCCCAGTCACGTGACAAGGGTACCATTGTCACGTGTCACGAGTACGTAACAACCCCAGGCCATCAGACAAAACTTTGACCCAATGCTTTCATTTTGACCATGCTTAGATGACTGGCATGTAGCTCCTCCAACACTTTAAATTTCAGCTTGAATAGTACAAGAGCTCTGAATCCCCACATAAAGCAACCCCTTCAAGAGCAATTTCATGCCAGCACTGAATAGGGGAACTGGAATTATTGCTGGACATTCCAATTATTTTGGCTTGCCATGTAAACCTGGAAGAGCGTTGGGTCTCTTCTGGTTTCCCTTTAGATCATCTCTGTTGTAATAGGGAGATGTTTGATTTGTATTAGGAGGAATATGTCAAGAGGTGTGTCCTCTTTTGTAAATTTTTCAGGTATTTTCTTTCCCAAGGGTAAATAAGATGATCTATCAGCATTTCCTTGAATCATTATCCTCTTGAATTTGATCTTGCAATTGTGTCTTCCAAGAGCCCATCTCTGTATCTATGCTGCTACTGTCAGTGGAACACCCTTCTGTGGACTAAAAATGGACACCAGTGATGAGGGTAAATTCTGTCTCATACAAGAAATGGTTGAAAAGTTTTACACTCCAAACCAGACACAGGGCCTCTCTGTCATTCTGTGAAATTTTTCTGTACCATGGTAAGGGAACGTGATGCAGCGGCTCTGGAACATTCACGTCCTTCACTAATAACATGCGGCATGACTGCATCTATACCAGAATGTGAGACATCACAGGCAAGGGTCACTGGACGATGTGGAACATAATGTGTGCGTACAGTGACTGATGTCACCATTTCCTTTGTCTTCAGGCAAGCCGCCTCACAATAGCCATTTTTTTTAAAAACCGATCTTTAAGTAATAGGTTCAAGGGAAAGGCACAGTAGCCAGATTTGACAGGAACCTGTTACAGTCATTGACAAATCCTAAAAAGGAGTGCAACTCTCACACATCCTTTAGCCTTGGGGAATCCACCTCTACTTCAATTTTCACAGCAAATTTGTGCAATACTTGTGTGTCAATGGTGTGAGCACAGGAAGTGATGCTTGGTTTAAAGAAAAAAGAGAAAATCTGAAGATGCTGGAAATTCCAATCACCAACAAGAGAAAATCTGCAGATGCTGGTTTAAAGAATTCACACTTGTTCTGTCATGCTCTAAGCCCAAAAGACCATAAGACAAAGGAGCAGAATTAGGCCATTCAGCCAATTGAGTCTGCTCCGCCATTCCATCATGGCTGATCCTGGATCCCATTCAACCCCATACACCTGCCCTCTTGCCATATCCTTTGATGTTCCGACTGATCAGGAAACTATCAACTTCCACCTTAAATATATCCATGGAATTGACCTCCACCACAATCTGTAGCAGAACATTCTATAGATTCACTACTCTCTGGCTAAAAAAAATCCTCTTTCTCTTTGTTATAAAGATCAGCCCTCAATTTTGAAGCTGTGCCTTCTAGTTCTGGATACCACCACCATAGGAAACATTGTCTCCACATCCACCTTATTTAGTCCTTTCAAAATATGGTATATTTCAATGAGATCCCCATGTATTCTTCTAAATTCCAGTGAGTACAGACCCAAAGCTGTCAAACCATCCTCATCCCCATATGTTAACCCCTTCATTCCCAGAATCATTCTTGTGAACCTCCTCTGGACTCTCTCTAATGACAGCACATCCTTTCTGAGATATAGGGCCCAAAAATGTTGTCAATACTCCAAATGTGTCTGATGAGTGTCTTATAAAGCCTTGACATTATTTCTTTGTTTCTATATTCGACTCCCCTTGAAATGAATGCCAACATAGCTTTTGTCTTCTTTACCACAGACACATCATGCAAATAAGCAATAAATCCTGCATGAGGATTCCCAAGTCTGTCTGTACCTCTGATGTTTGAATATTCTCCCCAGTTAGACAATAGTCTGCACTATTGTTCCTGTTACCAAAATGCATTATCATACATTTCCCAACACAGTATCCCACTTTCCCAACACGATCTTCCAATTTGTCTAAGTACTTCTGCAATCGCATTGCCTCCTGAGCACTACCTACTCCTTTACCTATCTTTGTCTCATCTGCAACCTTTGCCACAAAGCTATCAATTCCATTGTCTAAATCATTGACAATGTGAAAACTAGCCATCCAAATACTGTAATGGTCACAATATCATAGCTCCAAGTACTGATCCATGCTCTAAACTCATGAACTTTGTTCATGATGCTTCTTGCATTAAAATAGGCACATCTCAAACCATCAGTCAGAACGCATCCCTTCTCTATTACCTACCTATCCTCACTCTCACACTGCCTTCAAGCTTTACCCCTTCCTCCATCTCTTCAGTTAGGTTCCCACCCCCCAGCAATTCTAGTTTAAATTCTCCCCAATACCTCTCTGCCAGGATATTGGACCCCCTGGGATCCAAGTGCAACCTGTCCTTTTTGTACAGGTCACACCTGCCACAAAAGATGTCCCAATGATCCAGAAATCTGAATCCCTGCCTCCTGCTCTAATCCCTCAGCCACACATTTATCCTCCACCTCACTCTATTCCTATACTCACTGCCGTGTGGGACAGGCAGTAATCCCAAGATTACTACCTTTGCAGTCTTGCTTCTCAACTTCCTTCCTAACTCCCTGTATTCTGTTTTCAGGATCTCCTCCCATTTTCTACCTGTGTTGTTGGTACTGATATGTACCACGAGCTCTGGCTGTTCACCTTCCCACTTCAGAATATTGTGGACGCGATCAGAAACATCCCAGACCCTGGCACCTGGGGGACAAACAACCATCCGTGTTTCTTTCCAGCGTCCACAGAATCACCTGTCCAACCCGCTAACTCCCTTATCACTGCTGGCTTCTTCCTTTTCCTAGCCTTCTGAGCCACAGGGCCAGACTCTGTGCCAGAGGCACGGCCACTGTCGCTTCCCCCAGGTAGGCCGTATCCCCCAACAGTACTCAAACAGGAGTACTTATTGTTAAGGGGGACAGCCGCAGGGGTACTTTCTAGTATCTGCCTCTTGCACTTCCCTTTCCTGACTGTTACCCACTTATCTCTCTCCCGAGGCCCCAGTGTGACTACCTGCCTATAGCTCCTCTCTAACACCTCCTCACTTTCCCTGACCAGACGAAGGTCATCAAGGTGCAGCTCCAGTTGCATAACCCAGTCCCTAAAGAGCTGCAGCTCGACACACCTGGCGCAGATGTGGCCTTTCAGGTGGTTGGGAGTCTCCTGGATATCCCACATCTGGCACCGAGCACAGAACACCGGCCTCACAGACATATTTCCTGTTTCAATTCTTCACAGGTAACCTACCTCGCCATGACCCATTTAAACTCTTTGCACTGGTCTAACTCACTGACGTCCACATGCTTGCGCAGTCGTCCCTCGATTACTTAAATATTACTAAAATTTTAAATACTTGTGGTAAACCATGTATATCTGTCTGGACACGCCCCTCTGCTGACTGCTCCTGTGGCTCCTCCCACAGACCCCTGGATAAAGGTGTTTGTGCCTCTGCTCCTCCCATAGTCATCCAGCATGGACGTGCTCCGTTTTACTGCTAATAAAAGCCTTTCAATATTTACTCTACTTCCAGTCTTTTGGAGTTATTGATAGTGCATCAATACTTAACATACAATTTGTTTAATGAGATGGTAATCTCTATCCAATCTCATCCATCAGGATGTCCAACCAGGTGCCATTTGCCAATAACCATCAATGCCACTGAGGCCGCTGAATAGGAAGAGGTAATAAACACAGGAGGTTCTGCAGATGCTGGAAATCCAATGAAATACATACAAAATGCTGGAGGAACTCAGCAGGTGAGGCAGCGTCTATCGAAACAAACAAACAATTGATATTTTGGGCCACATACCTGCTTTGAATAGGAAGAGGCTATATTGACAGTTTGCTGACTTAATTACTTTCTTTATTATTAAAATTAACTTTATTCATATTAAAAATATTTACAAAAGTAAACCGATATCAATCTTTACTTTCATAGTCAATGCTTCCCATGCAGTTCTATCACATTCCTAAACACTATAACACTTCTGCCACTCATGTGGCCCTCTGAGGTGGTATACTGCTAAAATCAACCTGGTCCCTCCCTCTTCGGTGGCAGAAAAGCCCTATACTGTGGTCCGCTCTGCACTGACAATCTGCTAATGCTACAGTTGAGCTCTATACTGTGGTCCGCCCCAAGCTGACAGTGTGCTGACGTTACAGAAGCCAGTGATCCTCAGGCGACAGAGCAGACACTCACTGTTGGACAGAAGTGAGTGAAGAAGTGTCACCCTCTCCCCTTTAGTTCAAGGTACAGGTGAGCTGGACAAGGTATGAGCAAGGTACAGTTGCTCATATCTTGCCACCTGAAATTCCTGGTGTTCTATCACCCAGTACTGGCAGAGGAAAAATGTTGATTACAACCAGATGGTGCTTGATACTTTCAGAGGGCAGGGATTCTGTGAAGAATATGAAAAAAAATGGAGCTAGTGCCTTTTCCACCTATCCCCTCACAGCTTCTTGCTTCATCCCCACCCACATTCCCCCTCAAATGGCCTCATCCATCACATGCCAGCTTTTACTCCTCCCCTACCTCCAACTTCTTCTGGCTTTTCCCCCTTTCCTTTCCAGTCCTGAAGAACGGTCTCAGCCCAACATGTTGACAGGTTATGCCTATCTATTGATGCTACCTGACCTGCTGAGTTCCTCCAGCATTTTTTGCATGTTGCTCAAGATTTCCATGACCTACAGAATCTCCAGTGTAAATATAAGGCTTTTATTGAATGACAGCTAAGTGCAGATTTCCCAAAAGGCAATAACGATAAAAGAACAAATATTCAGGAAGATCATGGATAGATGTTAAAAATAATAGGGTTGTTCTGGTGGGTGATTTGAACTCCCCCAGTAGTGACTGCGGCTGCCTTAGTACCAAGGGCTTAGATGGAGCAGAATTTGTTAAGTGAATTCAAGAAGTAGAGCATAGATAGTCCAACAATGGAAGGGGTGTGCAATGTCTTATATGGGGAATGTGTCTGGCCATTGTCAAAGTTTCAGTTGGTAAGCATTTTGTGAACAATGATTGTAAATCATTACTTTTAAGACAATTTTGATCAATTGGTCATTGGGCAAAAATGCTAGATTGAGGAGGACTAATTACAGGAAGGTTACTAGGCAGGAACTGGGGACAGTAGACCTGGAGTGGCTGTTTGAGGGTAAATCCATGTCTGACATGCAGGATTCTTGTAAAGGCCAACTGATTCAGGACCTGCTGATTCCTATGAGGATAAATGGTAAGAATGGCATTGTGGAAGAAAGGGAAGGGGGTGATGCACCACAGGAAGGTGATGGGTAGGTAAGGAAATGAGGTGAGAGCAGGAAACAGGAATGGGAATGGTGAAGGGGAGGCAATTACCTGAAGTTCAAGAATCAATGTTCATGCCATCAGGTTGGAGGCTACTCTGACGGTTATTAGTGGTTATTTTTCCAACCTGAGTGTGGCCTCTTTGCGGCAGTTGGAGCTATGGACTGACATGTTGGAATGGGAATGGAAAATAGAATTGAAGTGGATGGCCACCAGGAGATCCTGCTTTTTCTGATGGATGGAGTGTAAATGCTCGGTGAAGTCATCTTCTAATCTATGTTGGGTCTCTTCTACATACAGGAAACCACACTGGGAGCATTAGATACAATAGATGACACCGATAGACTCACAGGTGAATTGTTACCTCACCTGGAAGGACTGCTTAGATCTTTAAATGGTAGTGTAGGGAAGAGAAGTAAGGGCAGGTATGACACTTGTTACACTTGCAAGGCTAAGTACTAGGAGGGGGATTTTGTGGGAAGGGATGAATGGACAAGAGAGTCAAGTAGGGAATGAGCCCTGTGGAAAGTGGAAAGTAAGGGCAAGGGAAAGCTGTGCTTAGCTGTGGGTTCCCGTTGGAGATGGCAGAAATTATGGAGAACTATTTGCTGGATGCGGAGGCTACTGGAGTGCATCTTTAATGCAGTTCATCTTTAACTTGTCCCTGCATTAAGGTGCATTAAGGCTACTGGAGTGCCAGTTCAAAGTAAATTTATGATCAGACTACCTACCTAAAGATTTATTTTCTTGCAGGCATTCACAGAAAAATAACTAGATATAAAGAATTTATGAAGAAGTATACATAAACAACAACAGGCAACTAATATGCAAAAGAAGATAAATTGTGCATATAAAAATATGAGCAGTTCTGAGAAAACAAGTTGTAAAGAATCCTTGAATGTGAATCTCTAGGTTATGGAATCAGTTCAGTGTTGAGGTGAGGGAAGTTATCTACGCCTTTCGGGAACCCGATGGTTAAAGAATGATAACTATTCCTGAATCTGGTGGTGTTCTGTTCATAGGGGAGTACATGGGTCTTTCTGCTTCAACATCTCTACTGTAAGTTAAAACACACATGTTTACTGTGGAAATTGGGGAGCAGGTGGGAGTTGTGGCACTGTCAGAGTGCAGCAGGCTGGTCCCAGCTGGGGTCTCTGCCACAGCAGGTACAACACCGATTCTGATCACATACCGCGGTATTAAAGCAATCTGCATTCAATTGGTTTTGGCAGAGAACAGCTGTCAGTTAGTGTCTGTCCTTTTTGCAGCTGAGGTTACTGATGTGGAGACTTTCTTGAATCAAACTGTGACAGCTAGGAATTTCAATTCTGAATTAAATAAATTTGAAATAAAAATGCAATATTAGCAATAGTAATCTAAAACCATGAGATAGTTGTTTAAAAATGTATCTGCTCACCAATGTCCTTCAGGTATCTTGAATTACTCCAGACTGTATGAGAATCAGACCCACAGATGGTAGTTTACTGCCCATTCAGGATTCTGTGAATCACAGATGGAGATAAGTACTGACTGACCTTTCCAATGACAGATGGAGTAATCAAAGGATTGCCTGGTTATAATTCAATATCTTTCAGCTGAACAGGTTTTACCCTCTTTGTGCTGGTAACAGAGTTAGTAACCATCCCTTGAAAAGACTAAAGAACTTCAGCCTTTATCAGTCCTGATGAAGGTCTCGGCCTGAAATATTGACTGTTCACTCACTTCCATAGAAGATGCCTGACCTGCTGAGTTCCTCCAACATTTTGTGTGTGTTACTCAGAACTTTAATGTTCCTGCATTCCTAAGGACAACTTCGTCAGAACTTGATCTGCTAGCAGTTGATTGCCGCATTATGGGTTAGCTCTGAGAACTTTATGGTGAATTTATGTCAATTTTTAACTCTCAGCTGGTTCCGACAATTACTGTGTAATTATACAGCCCTCTTTATGTAGTGAAGCTTCTCATTGTTATAGAAACAATGTTTGCCTCCAGTTTGCAACAGCAGAAAGAACAAGACTCTGCTAAGTGCTCAATGCTGATCAGATTTGCTCTAGATTAAGCTCACCTGTCTGATCAACCCTCCTGCCTGCAAAGTGCCAGTATGTAACAACTAAGTGCTGGGTCAATTCAAGCATAGTGGTAAAGCATGCTTCCAGTATGTATTTTCATGGATAGAGGATGCAACTCATTGTTAGATTTACTAGAACGTTACCTGGGTTTTAGCACCTAATTTACAGAAAAAGGCAGAACAAGTTAGGTCTTTATTCTTTGGAGCATAGAAGGTTGAGGGGGGACTTGATAGAGGTATTTAAAATTATGAGGGGGATAGATAGAGTTGACATGGATAGGCTTTTTCCATTGAGAGTAAGGGAGATTCAAACAGGAAGACATGAGTTGAGAGTTAGGGAGCAAAAGTTTAGGGGTAACACAAGGGGGAATTTCTTTACTCAGAGAGTGGTAGTTGTGTAGAATGAGCTTCCTGTAGAAGTGGTAGAGGCAGGTTTGATATTGTCATTTAAAGTAAAATTGGATAGGTATATGGACAGGAAAGGAATGGAGGGTTATGGGCTGAGTGCAGGTAGGTGGGATTAGGTGAGAGTAAGCATTTGGCATGGACTAGAAGGGCTGAGATGGCCTGTTTCTGTGCTGTAATTGTTATATGGTTATATATGGTCACATGTATGTCTTTGCCTGAAATTGTGTTAATTTAACTTCTATGTACACATAATGGCTGATTAGGCACATTCAATAAACTCTTAGATGGCAGCATGAATGATAGAAAAATGGAGGGTTATAGGGGAGGGAAACTTTATATTGATCTTAGAGTAGGTTAAAAGGTTAGCATTACATTATGGGCTGAACAATCTGTACTGTGCTGTTCTATGTTCTATTTTTGTTTCCTGTTATGTGATAGTGAAAACAGATGGTTTACTAAGTCTTTTGAATACAGGAATTGTTGTGTTGGAAAAGTCTCACTGCCCAGCATTGGGTCAGAGGCCGCTGTACTGTCGTTCTGGGAGATGCCAATCTAAATCCATTGAACACATCATTAACAGTGAAATTTCTCAACATATTGGAAGACAGAGTAACACTCTGGATTAGCAAAGTGCATTTACCATTGTAAGATGTTCCAAGATGCTTTTTCAGAATGTAATCAAGGAAGGTGGACACCAGAGCATGTTAGGAGATATCAGGACAGTTGACAAGGTATCTAGGAGCTTCCTAAAAGAGGGCAATGGCACTCATTCCTGCTCCCTGACATTCAATAGACAATAGGTGCAGGCGTAGGCCATTTGGTCCTTCGAGCCAGCACCGCTATTCACTGTGATCATGGCAGACATCCACAATCAGTACCCCGTTCCTGCTTTCTCCCCATATCCCTTGACTCCACTATCTTTAAGAGCTCTATTTAACTCTTACTTGAAAGCATCCAGAGAATTGGCCTCCACTACCTTCTGAGGCAGAGCATTCCACAGATCCACAGCTCTCTGGATGAAAAGGTTTTTCCTCAACTCCGATCTAAATGGCCTACCCCTTATTCTTAAACTGTTGCTTCTGGTTCTGGACTCCCCCAACATCGGGAGCATGTTTCCTGTCTCTAGTATGTCCAATCCCTTAGTAATCTTATATGTTTCAATCAGATCCCCTCTCATCCTTCTAAATTCCAGTGTATACAAGCCCAGTCGCTCCAATCTTTCAACATATGACAGTCCCGCCATCCCGGGAATTAACCTCGTGAACCTACGCTGCACTCCCTCAATAGCAAGAATGTCCTTCCTCAAATTTGGAGACCAAAACTGCACACAATACTCCAGGTGTGGACTCACCAGGGCCCTGTACAACTGCAGAAGGACCTCTTTGCTCCTATACTCAACTCCCCTTGTTATGAAGGCCAACATGCCATTAGTTTTCTTCACTGCCTGCTGTACCTGCATGCTTACTTTCAGTGACTGATGAACAAGGACACCTAGATCTCGTTGTACTTCCCCTTTTCCTAACTTGACACCATTCAGATAGTAAATGTGGATAACCTCACATTTATCCACATTAAACTGCATCTGCCATGCATCTGCCCACTCACCCAACCTGTCCAAGTCACCCTGCATTTTCATAACATCCTCCTCATATTTCACACTGCTACCAGCTTTGTGTCATCTGCAAATTTGCTAATGTTGCTTTTAATCTCAGTTCACGGACCTCTGGCATACAGCTGGTGTCTTCCACTGTAAAGACTAAAGAAAAGTACTCATTATGTTCATCTGCCATTTCTTTGTCCTCCAGTAATGCCTCACCAGCATAATTTTACAGTGGTCCAATATCAACTCTCACCTCCCTTTCATTCTTTATCTAAATGAGAAAAAAACTTTCAGTATCTTGCTTTATATTATCGGCTAGTTTGCTTGCACATTTCATCTTTTCCCCTTCTTATAGATTTTTTAGTTGTTTTTTAAAAGCTTCCCAATCATTCAACTTCCCACTCACTTTTGCTACCTTATATGCCCTTTCCTTTGGCTTTAATGCAGTCCTTAACTTCCCTCATCAGCCACTGTTGCCTACCCTTGCCATTTGAGAACTTGTTCTTCTGTGGACATATCTATTTTACATCTTGTGCACTATTTGCAGAAACTACAGCCGCCTCTATTCTGCACTGTCCCCACCATTATCCCCTTCCAATCCACCTGGGCAAGCTCCCCTCTCATGCCTCTGAAATTCCCTTTATTCCATTGCGATACTGATACATGTGACTTATGCTTCTCCCTCTCAAACGGCAGTATGAATTCAATTATATTATGATCACTGTCTCCCAAGGGTTCCTTTATTTTAAGCCGACTAATAAAATCTGGGTTATTACACAACACCAAATCTAAGATAACCTTTCCCCGAGTAGGCTCAAGCACAACTGCTCTAAAATGCCATCTCATAGGCATTCAACAAAATCTATCTCTCGTGATCCAACACCAACCTAATTTTCCCAATCCCCTTTCATATTGAAGTCCCCCATTACAATTGTGATATTACCCTTATTACATGACCTTTCCAGCTCCCTTTGCAATCTCAACTCCACATCTTGGCTACTATTTAGAGGCCTATATATGATTCCCATAATATTTTTTTTACCCTTGCAGTTTCTTAACTCCACTCACAACTATTCAATATTCTCTGAGCCTATGTAATTCCATCTCTTACCAATAGAGGACTTGCATATAAAAAAAAGGATGTGATTCTGAGACTTTATAAGGCATTGGCATTGGAGTATTGTGAGCAGTTGTATGATGGCATTGGAGAGAGTCCAGAGGAGGTTCATGAGAATTATTCCAGGAATGAAAGGGTTAACATATGAGCGCTGTTTAATGGTTCTGGGCCTGTATTCATTGGAGTTTATAATGGTGGGGGGGGGGGGAGAATCTCATTAAAACTTAACGAGATTGGATCTGGAGAAGATAACTCAATGGGCCAAATGGCCTTTCTGTTCATATGTCTTATGGTTATGATCTCTCATTGCTACATACCAGTCATGGTGTATTTTGTTAATATTCATCTTGCCTCACATCAGTCATTACTGTCTGGTTTTGTGCAGCATCCTCTCACAATATACAAAAGCTACAGTGAACTGTCAGATCAGCAGAAAATGTTATTGGCTGCCGTCTACCATCACTGCATGACTTATATAATAATTTTCTTCTGGTATTGATTCCAACCCCTTCCCTCTACTGCTAGTCCCCATTCCGGCCTCTTACCTCTTCTCCTCACCTGCCTATCACTTATCCCTGATGCCCTCCTTCTTCCCCTTCTCTGGATCTTTACCTTTTCCACCCACCATCTATTTCCTTCTAGCTCATCCTCCCTCTTCTCCTCCCACCATTTTATCCTGGCATCTTCCCCTTTCCTTTCCTTTCCTGTCCTGAAGATGGTCTCAGCCTGAATCGTGACTGTATAATCATTTTCAAAGATTCTGTCTGCCTGCTGAGCTCCTCTGGATTTCCAGCATCTGCAAAATCTCTTGTGTTTTGAGGTGTCAAAGAGGTGGGCAGGGAAAAAACATTGTGGGCACTACCCACCCAGAAAACTGCCTTTTCCAAAAGTTCCCTTCTGAAAGTGCTTTAGGGCTATTAAATCAAAAATGACATGCCATCTTAAAAGTTTCTTCCCCCAGGCAGTTAGTCTGGTCAAACACTCTTGTTACCCCCATCCCCCTCTATCTATTATCCCCATTACTGTATTAACTGGAAACTACTTTTTATGATGCTATTGACATTGTAAATACACAATGGTATTTATATATTTATGCACATTTATTTCATATCCATTCTTTAAACTCTAACTTCATTAGCTTTTTAAAAAATTATATATATTTTTTTAATTCATATACAGTAATATTGTTATATAGTTCATTATTCTTGTTGACTGTTGTGTTTTGTTGTATATTGCACCCTGACGAACACACCATGGAATAAATTCCTAATACATGCAAATGCATATAAGATTGATCCTTGGCTCTTGCTACATTGTCACTGGAAATTCATCCCCAGCAACATTACAGGAAGTCGTTCACTGGATAGACTGTAATGCTTCAGAGAGGAGTCTCCCTGCCACCTTCTCAAGGGCAGCTAAGGATAGCAGTAGAAGGATCAGTCCGAGTCAGCATGCATTTATGAAGGGAAAATTATGCTTGACTAATCTTCTGGAGTTTTTTGAGGATGTAACTATGAAAATGGACAAGGGAGAGCCAGTGGATGTAGTTTACCTGGACTTCCAGAAAGCTTTTGATAAAGTCCCACATAGGAGATTAGTGGGCAAAATTAGGACACATGGTATTGGGGGCAGAGTACTGACATGGATTGAAAATTGGCTGGCTGACAGGAAACAAAGAGTAGCGATTAACGGGTCCCTTTCGGAATGGCAGGCTGTGACCAGTGGGGTACCGCAAGGTTCGGTGCTGGGACCGCAGCTGTTTACAATATACATTAATGATTTAGATGAAGGAATTAAAAGTAACATTAGCAAATTTGCTGATGACACAAAGCTGGGTGGCAGTGTGAACTGTCAGGAGGATGTTATGAGAATGCAGGGTGACTTGGACAGGTTGGGTGAGTGGGCAAATGTATGGCAGATGCAGTTTAACGTGGATAAATGTGAGGTTATCCACTTTGGTGGCAAGAACAGGAAGGTAGATTAATATCTAAATGGAGTCAAGTTAGGAAAAGGGGAAGTACAATGAGATCTAGGTGTTCTTGTACATCAGTCAATGAAAGCAAGCATGCAGGTACAGCAGACAGTGAAGAAAGCTAATGGCATGCTGGCCTTTATAACATGAGGAATTGAGTATAAGAGTAAAGAGGTCCTTCTGCAGCTGTACAGGGCCCTGGTGAGACCCCACCTGGAGTACTGTGTGCAGTTTTGATCTCCAAATTTGAGGAAGGACATTCTTGCTATTGAGGGAGTGCAGCGTAGGTTCACAAGGTTAATTCCCGGAATGGCGGGACTGTCATATGTTGAAAGATTGGAGCGACTGGGCTTGTATACACTGGAATTTAGAAGGATGAGAGGGGATCTGATTGAAACATATAAGATTATTAAGGGATTGGACACACTGGAGGCAGGAAGCATGTTCCCGCTGATGGGTGATTCCAGAACTAGAGGCCACAGTTTAAGAATAAGGGGTAGGCCATTTAGAACAGAGATGCGGAAAAACTTTTTCACACAGTGAGTGGTGGATATGAGGAATGCTCTGCCCCAGAAGGCAGTGGAGGCAAAGCCTCTGGATGCATTCAAGAGAGAGTTAGATAGAGCTCTTATAGATAGCAGGGTCAAGGGATATGGGGAAAAGGCAGGAACGGGGTATTGATTGTGTACGATCAGCCATGATCACAGTGAATGGTGGTGCTGGCCAGAAGGGCCAAATGGCCTACTCCTGCACCTACTGTCTATTGTCTACTGAAAGACATTAAATGCCAAGTTTGCTAGTTCTGTCCAGGAATAAGTAAAAAAAAAAACAACCACTTTGCACAGAACATTCTCACAGAACCAGATGTGGTAAATGACCACAACAGTGCGACATTGGTCAAAACTCGGGGCAGCATATAGCGGTTAGTGTAACACTTATTGTTACAGTACTTGCGAATGGAAGATCAGGGTTTAATCCAACTGCTATGAGAAAGGAGTTTGTAAGTTTCCTCATCAGTGCATGGTGATTCAGCCAATTACCATAAGATAAAGGAGCAGAATTATGTCACTTGGTCCATTGAGTTTGCGCTGCCATTCATTCATGACTGATTTATTATCCTTCTCAAACTGGTTCTCCTGCGATCTCCACATAAGCTTTGATGCACCGACTAATCAAGAACCTATTAACTTCCACTTTAAGTACACCAAATGACCTCGCCTCCACACCCATCTCTGGTAAGGAATTTTACAGATTCACCACTCTCTAGTTAAAGAAATTCCACATCATCTCTGTTCTAAATGGGTGTCCTTGTATTCTGAGACCGTGCCCTTTAATCCCAGATTCACCCACGATTGCAAACTATTGATGTCCACTCTATCTTGTCCTTTCAATGAGTGATGGGATTCTCCATCTCTTACAGGTTGTCCTTCATAAGTTTCTCAAGGTGTTGTAACAAAATTGAGGAGCATCGGGATTAGATTGGGGACCATGCCTTATGAGAATAGGTTAAGTGAACTCAGCCCTTTCTCCTTGGAGTGGCAGAGGATGAGAGGTGACCTAATAGAGGTGTATAAGATGATGAAGGGCATTGATTATGTGGATAGTCAGAGGCTTTTTCCCAGGGCTGAAATAGCTAGAACGAGAGGTTACAGTTCTAAGGTACTTGAAAGTAGATACAGAGGAGATGTCAGGGGTAAGTTTTTTACGTAGAGAGTGGTGAATGTGTGGAATGGGCTGCCGGCGATGGTGGTGGAGGCAGATACGATAGGGTCTTTTAAGAGACTCCTGGATAGGTACATGGAGCTTAGAAAAATAGAGGGCTATGGGTAACCCTAGGTAATTTTTAAGGTAAGGACATGTATTGTGCTGTAGGTTTTCTATGTTTCTCTGTTCTAACCTTTCCTCACACTAACCTCACACACTCTCACTTCTGTTGTATCTGCTCCACCAGCATCACATTCCTCAGAGCACCTTCCTGCTCAACTTCTGTTTGAGAGGCCGATTGTCTCACAGTCTGACTGAAGAGAGAACACATTGGAGTGACAGCATTTTTAACAATATACCAATTCAATTCTGTTTTGCTAACAATCTTGTTGTCCTATGAGTCTCACGTCTTTCAAAATTCCACTGTATAGTAAACAGCTGAACACACACACTATGACACCCTTATCATCAGGAGATAATATGATCTCTCTGTAAGATATGCTGAAAGAAAAGGATCAACAAAGACATGTCTTTATATCTAAAACCTTTTAACAATTGCACTAGCAGTTTCCTTCTGTTAATTAAAATTTTGCTGTGCAATTAATCTTTTGAGAAATACTTTGCACACAGTCAGTCCAGTAGTTATTTTGGTGATGATCACACTGGGTCAAAGATGATTCCAGTATTCAACATCGTTTCATTTTATGCAGCCAAGGTGAATCAGAGAAGTTTAATTTCTAAAGCTCACTTCACTTGCTGATCAGGATGTCTCAAAGTATTTGTAACCCAGTGAAGAGCTCCTGAGCTGTGATCACCAAGACACAGATAAATGTTACACAGTGATCTCCCCAGAACACAAATCTGAGAATGAGAAACTTGCTTCTTTGGGGAACCCACCATTGGTGGTCATTGTGTGTGTCAGAACAAGCCGACTGTGGTCAGTGTGTGTGTCAGAACAAGCCGACTGTGGTTATTATGTGTGTCAGAACAAGCTGACTGTGGTCAGTGTGTGTGTCAGAACAAGCTGACTGTGGTCAGTGTGTGTGTCAAAACAAACGGACTGTGGTCAGTGTGTATGTTAGAACAAGCTGACTGTGGTCAGTGTGTGTGTCAGAACAAGCCGTCTGTGGTCAGTATGTGTGTCAGAACAAGCCGACTGTGGTTATTATGTGTGTCAGAACAAACCGACTGTGGTTATTATGTGTGTCAGAACAAGCCGACTGTGGTCAGTGTGTGTGTCAGAACAAGCCGACTGTGGTCAGTGTGTGTGTTAGAACAAACCGAGTGTGTGTGTGTGTGTGTGTGTGTTTGAGAGAGAGAGAGAGAGAGAGAGAGAGAGAATGAATCCACTGCCTGTGGTTACACTTGATATGGACACATTGTGTTTGGCTCTTTGGGTGTGGACAATAGAGTTTTGGTACATTGGTTGTGGACACATTGTGTGTGGGTACATTGGGTAGGGACCTGTATGGTGTTGGTACATTGGGTGTGGATACATTTCGGTTGGGTACATTGTGTCTGTACACACTTGGTTAGGGTACATTGAATATGGATACATTGGGACTGAGTACATTGGGTGTGGAGTCACTGCGAGTGAGTACATTGGGTATGGACATGTATAGTGTGGATTCATTTGTGTATGGACACATAAGTTGTGGGTACATTGTATGTGGACACATTACATGTAGATATATTGTGTAAGGACATATTGGGTTTGTGTAGATTAGGTGTGGATACATTGGGTTCGGGTACATTGGGTTTAACCACGTTGAATGTTGGTACATGGGGTGTGGACACGTTGGGTTTGGGTACATGGGTTACGACCACATTGAGTGTTGGTACATGGGGTGTAGACACATTGGGTTTGGGTACATGGGGTACGACCATATTGGCTGTTGGTATATGGGGTGTGTTTCTCTAGGCATAGCCCTCTATTTTTCTAAGCTTCATGTACCTATCTGAGAGTCTCTTAAAAGACCCTATCATATCCGCTTCCACCACTGTCGCCGGCAGCCCATTCCATGCACTCACCACTCTGTGTGAAAAACTTACCCCTGACATCTCCATGGTACCTATTTCCAAGGACCTTAAAAATATGCCCCATAGTCTAGCCTTCAGCCCTGGGAAAAAGCCTCTAGCTATCCACACGATCAATGCCCCTCATCATCTTATACACCTCTATCAGGTCACCTCTCATCCTCCATTGTTCCAAGAAGAAAAGGCCAAGTTCACACAACCTATGCTCATAAAGTACGCTCTCCAATCCAGGCAACATCATTGAAAATCTCTTCTGCACTCTCTCTATAGTATCCACATCTTTCCTATAGTGAGGTGACCAGAACTGAAAACACAAATTCTTCCTCATCTCTATTTTAAAGAGATGTCCCTCTATTCTTAGGCTGCACTCTCTGGTCCTAGACTCTCCCATGACTGGAAACATACTCTCCACATCCACTCTGTCTCAGACTTTTAATAAACTCTCCTGAGTATAACTTGTGGCTGGTTGAGAGGGAGAGAAGGCACTGCAACTCTTAAGGTCTTATCTCTGAAATGGCTCCTCAACACCAGAACAGTAGCCAACATTTTGGTGTTCAGTTTTCTGGAATGTATGGCTGTGTCTTGAAAAAAGAGCTGCTGCATGCAATGTTTGCACATACATTCAAAGAGTGAACTTCAATGCTCAGCAGTTTTCATGCATAATATATGCATCTCATAAACCAGTGGCCGTGTACCAGAACCTTGCTGAATGTAGCATTTATCAGCCAGAAATTGTCAATTAAGATTCAACAATTGTGCTCAGACATCTATCACATCTCAGAATCATTCGGGAAAGAAGTGAGGCAAGGAATTCCCTCCTAGGGTTTGCAGTTGACCACAACCTTGATTTTCAAAGCACCTCCAATGTGTATAAAGTCAAACTAGTCTTTTCAAATCCACATCCAGCTCTACTGAACTCGGCTGCTCACCCTTTTATAAAAACAACCCCTCTTATAAAAACAACCAATAGAAAATAAATAAGCAGTATGAAAAGTCTCAGACGCAGGAAATTTTAGTTAAATATCAGCACACCGTGACAGACTAATTGAGAGCATTGTGGAGCATCCAGGTGCTACAATTAGGCTCTAACAGGCATACTAAATAGAGACATCAATGCAGAAATATTTTTTGGATTGTTTTCCAGTCAATGCTGTGAAAGTTGGTGCCAAGCAAATTTTTGTTGCAGTTTCACAGCATTTTATTTTGTGACTATTACAGGTGATGAACTTGACAGCCACTTGAGTGACACCTCAGTTGCTAAATGTTGCATTTATTTTTGTTGCTGAAGTGATTATCACATGAATGAACAGTAATGACTGAGAGGGGAACACAAATTGTCACAAACAGTATGTTCTGATACAGTCTCTATACAGTATGTTGTGACACAGTCTCTATTTAGTATGCTGTGATACCATCACTATTCAGTATGTTGTGATACAGACACTTGACTATACAGTATATTGTGATACCGTCATTATTGAGTATGTTATGATACAGTCACTGTACAGTATATTCTGATCCTGTCACTATGCAGTATGTTGTGATACTGTCATTATAAGACCATAAGATATAGGAGCAGAAGGAGGCCATTTGGCCCATCAAGTCTGATCTGCCCATTCAGTCATGGGCTGATCCAATTTTTCCAGACATCCCCACTCCCCTTCCTTCACCCCATATCTTTTAATGCCCTGGCTAATCAAGAAGATATTTACCTCTGCCTTTAATATACCCAATGACTTGCCCTCCACAGCCGCAACAAATTCTACAGATTTACCACCATCTAACTAAAGTAATTTCTCTGCATCTCAGTTCTAAAGGGACATCCTTCAATCCTGAAGTAATGTCCTCTTGACCTAGAATCCCCTACCATGGGAAATAACTTTGCCATATTTAATCTGTTCAGGCCTTTTAACATTTGGAATGTTTCTATGAGATCCCCCCTCATTCTCCTGAACTCCAGGGAATACAGCCCAAGAGCTGCCAGATGTTCCTTATACGGTAATCCTTTCATTCCTGGAATCATTCTTGTGAATCTTCTCCGAACCCTCTCCAATGACAGTATATCCTTTCTAAAATAAGGAGCCCAAAACTGCACACAATACTCCAAGTGTGGTCTCACGAGTGCCTTATAGAGCCTCAACATCACATCCCTGCTCTTATATTCTATACCTTTAGAAATGAATGCCATGATACGAGTGATACAGTTACTATACAATATGTTGTGATACTGTCATTATATATTATTTTGTGAAACAGACACTATACAGTGTGTTGTGGTACAGTCATTGTACAGTATGTTGTGATAGTGTCACTATACAGTATGTTGTGACACAGACACTACATAGTATGTTGCAATACTGTCACTATACAGTATGTTATGATACAGTTACTACACAGAAAATTGTGATACAGACAGATTACAGTATGTTGTGATACAGTCACTATACAGTATGTTGTGGTATAGTCACTTCAGTATTCTGTGTGTGTGTGAGAGAGAGAAAGAGAGAGAGAGAGAAAGAGAGAGAGAGAGAGAAGGATTCAAGAATAAACATTGGCTGGGCTCAGACAACCATTTCTCACACAACTTTCCTCCATCTGCCTGTACATCTTCCCGTCTCCCCCATCTTCTTATTCTGGTTTCAGCCCCCTACCTTTCCAGTCCTGATGAAAGGTATCAGACTGAAATGCCGTCTGTTTATTCTCCTCCATAGATGCTGTTTACTTTCTGAGCTCTTCCAGCATTTTGTGCGTGTTATCTTCAAGATCTCTTGTGTTTATGACCTTGACATGGTGGCAGGCATGATAGGTAATACCAGATAAAGGAGAGTTGATGAGTGAGTGGAGCCAGGTGGGACAGTATATCAGAAAGCTTAAGCAAATTGGTATGTGTAAATTGCAAATGAAATCAGTTTAGAGAGTGTGACAACAGATGGAAAGAGTGAGTAGACCATAGAGTCATGGAGAGAGTAGTCCATGCAGAAAAGGTGAGATTTAAGTGTGATTTGGGGAGAGTGGGAGAAGGGATGGAGCTGGTGGTGGGATCCAGCTGGAGTTAGTTTCCAGCTCTCGGCCTGAGGTCTCCACATTTCTGTGCATCTGGTGATCCGGGTTTCTGCGTGTCTGGTGATCCGGGTTTCTGCATGTCTGGTGATCTGGGTTTCTGTGTGTCGGGTGATCTGGGTTTCTGTGTGTCTGGTGATTCGGGTTTCTTTGTGTCTGGTGATCTGCGTTTCTGTGTGTTGGATGACCAGGGTTTCTGTGTGTTGGGTGATCCGGGTTTCTGTGTGTCTGGTGATCCGGGTTTCTGTGTGTCTGGTGATCCGGGTTTCTGTGCGTTGGGTGACCGGGATTCTGCGTGTCTGGTAATCCAGGTTTCTGTGTGTCGGGCACTCTGGGTTTCTGTGTGTCTGACACTCTAGGTTTCTGCGTGTCTGGTGACCAGGGTTTCTGTGTGTCTGGTGATCCGGGTTTCTGTGTGTCTGGTGATCCGGGTTTCTGTGCGTTGGGTGACCGGGATTCTGCGTGTCTGGTAATCCGGGTTTCTGTGTGTTGGGCGCTCTGGGTTTCTGTGTGTCTGGTGATCCGGGTTTCTGTGTGTCGGGCGTTCTGGGTTTCTGTGTGTCGGGCGCTCTGGTTTTCTGTGAGTCTGGTGATCCGGGTTTCTGTGTGTCTGGTGATCCGGGTTTCTGTGTGTTGGGCGTTCTGGGTTTCTGTGTGTCCGACACTCTGGGTTTCTGTGTGTCTGGTGATCTGGGTTTCTGTGTGTCGGGTGATCTGGGTTTCTGTGTGTCTGGTGATCCGGGTTTTTGTGTGTCCGACACTCTGGGTTTCTGTGTGTCTGGTGATCCGGGTTTCTGTGTGTCAGGTGCTCTGGGTTTCTGTGTGTCGGGCGCTCTGGCTTTCTGTGTGTTGGGTGATCCGGGTTTCTGTGTGTCAGGTAATCCGGGTTTCTGTGTGCCAGGCGCTCTGGGTTTCTGTGTGTTGGGCGCTCTGGCTTTCTGTGTGTTGGGTGACCAGGGTTTCTGCGTGTCTGGTGATCCGGGTTTCTGTGTGTCTGGTGATCTGGGTTTCTGTGTGTCGGGCGCTCTGGGTTTCTGTGTGTCTGGTGATCCGAATTTCTGTGTGTCTGGTGATCTGGGTTTCTGTGTGTCTGGTGATCCGGGTTTCTGTGTGTCGGGTGATCCGGGTTTCTGTGTGTCGGGCGCACCGGGTTTCTGTGTGTCGGGCGCTCCGGGTTTCTGTGTGTCGGGTGCTCCGGGTTTCTGTGTGTCTGGTGATCCGGGTTTCTGTGTGTCGGGTGATCCGGGTTTCTGTGTGTCAGGTGCTCTGGGTTTCTGTGTGTCGGGCACTCTGGCTTTCTGTGTGTTGGGTGACCAGGGTTTCTGTGTGTCTGGTGCTCTGGGTTTCTGTGTGTCGGGTGATCCGGGTTTCTGTGTGTCGGGTGATCCGGGTTTCTGTGTGTCAGGTGCTCTGGGTTTCTGTGTGTCGGGCACTCTGGCTTTCTGTGTGTTGGGTGACCAGGGTTTCTGCGTGTCTGGTGATCCGGGTTTCTGTGTGTCTGGTGATCCGGGTTTCTGTGTGTCGGGTGATCCGGGTTTCTGTGTGTCGGGCGCACCGGGTTTCTGTGTGTCGGGTGCTCCGGGTTTCTGTGTGTCGGGTGCTCCGGGTTTCTGTGTGTCGGGTGATCCGGGTTTCTGTGTGTCGGGCGCACCGGGTTTCTGTGTGTCGGGTGCTCCGGGTTTCTGTGTGTCGGGTGCTCCGGGTTTCTGTGTGTCGGGTGATCCGGGTTTCTGTGTGTCGGGCGCACCGGGTTTCTGTGTGTTGGGTGATCCAGGTTTCTGTGTGTCGGGTGCTCCGGGTTTCTGTGTGTCTGGTGATCCGGGTTTCTGTGTGTCGGGTGCTCCGGGTTTCTGTGTGTCGGGTGATCCGGGTTTCTGTGTGTCGGGCGCACCGGGTTTCTGTGTGTCGGGTGCTCCGGGTTTCTGTGTGTCGGGTGCTCCGGGTTTCTGTGTGTCGGGTGATCCGGGTTTCTGTGTGTCGGGCGCACCGGGTTTCTGTGTGTTGGGTGATCCGGGTTTCTATGTGTCAGGTGTTCCGGGTTTCTGTGTGTCAGGCGCTCTGGCTTTCTGTGTGTTGGGTGATCCAGGTTTCTGTGTGTCGGGTGATCCAGGTTTCTGTGTGTCTGGTGATCCGGGTTTCTGTGTGTCTGGTGATCCGGGTTTCTGTGTGTCGGGCGTTCTGGGTTTCTGTGTGTCGGGTGTTCCGGGTTTCTGTGTGTCAGGCGCTCTGGCTTTCTGTGTGTTGGGTGATCCAGGTTTCTGTGTGTCGGGTGATCCGGGTTTCTGTGTGTCGGGTGCTCTGGGTTTCTGTGTGTCGGGTGATCCGGGTTTCTGTGTGTCAGGTGCTCTGGGTTTCTGTGTGTCGGGCGCTCTGGCTTTCTGTGCGTTGGGTGACCGGGATTCTGCGTGTCTGGTAATCCGGGTTTCTGTGTGTTGGGCGCTCTGGGTTTCTGTGTGTCTGGTGATCCGGGTTTCTGTGTGTCGGGCGTTCTGGGTTTCTGTGTGTCGGGCGCTCTGGGTTTCTGTGAGTCTGGTGATCCGGGTTTCTGTGTGTCTGGTGATCCGGGTTTCTGTGTGTTGGGCGTTCTGGGTTTCTGTGTGTCTGACACTCTGGGTTTCTGTGTGTCTGGTGATCTGGGTTTCTGTGTGTCGGGTGATCTGGGTTTCTGTGTGTCTGGTGATCCGGGTTTTTGTGTGTCTGACACTCTGGGTTTCTGTGTGTCTGGTGATCCGGGTTTCTGTGTGTCAGGTGCTCTGGGTTTCTGTGTGTCGGGCGCTCTGGCTTTCTGTGTGTTGGGTGATCCGGGTTTCTGTGTGTCAGGTGATCCGGGTTTCTGTGTGCCAGGTGCTCTGGGTTTCTGTGTGTTGGGTGCTCTGGCTTTCTGTGTGTTGGGTGACCAGGGTTTCTGCGTGTCTGGTGATCCGAATTTCTGTGTGTCTGGTGATCTGGGTTTCTGTGTGTCTGGTGATCCGGGTTTCTGTGTGTCGGGTGATCCGGGTTTCTGTGTGTCGGGTGCTCCGGGTTTCTGTGTGTCTGGTGATCCGGGTTTCTGTGTGTCAGGTGCTCCGGGTTTCTGTGTGTCGGGTGATCCGGGTTTCTGTGTGTCGGGTGATCCGGGTTTCTGTGTGTCAGGTGCTCTGGGTTTCTGTGTGTCGGGCACTCTGGCTTTCTGTGTGTTGGGTGACCAGGGTTTCTGCGTGTCTGGTGATCCGGGTTTCTGTGTGTCGGGCGTACCGGGTTTCTGTGTGTCGGGCGCACCGGGTTTCTGTGTGTCGGGTGCTCCGGGTTTCTGTGTGTCTGGTGATCCGGGTTTCTGTGTGTCGGGCGTTCTGGGTTTTTGTGTATCGGGCACTCTGGCTTTCTGTGTGTTGGGTGATCCAGGTTTCTGTGTGTCGGGTGATCCGGGTTTCTGTGTGTCAGGTGCTCTGGGTTTCTGTGTGTCGGGCGCTCTGGCTTTCTGTGTGTTGGGTGACCAGGGTTTCTGTGTGTCTGGTGATCCGGGTTTCTGGGTGTCCGACACTCTGGGTTTCTGTGTGTTTGGTGCCCATGGTTTCTGTGCATCGGGTGCTCTGGGTTTCTGTGTGTCGGGCGCCCAGGGTTTCTGTGTGTTTGGTGTCCATGGTTTCTGTGCATTAGACATTGTGTGTCACCAGCACAGACTCAGCTGTGCAGCAGATTTGGCTATTGTGCTCCTGAAAGTTCCCATGTCAGCTAATTATTATTCGGACCATAGACCATAATATATTGGCCATTCTGCCTATCGCGTCTGTACCACCATTCCATCATAGCCGTTCCCAGATCCTCCACAAAGCCATGCACCTGCCTTCTCGCCATATCCTTTGATGACCTGAACACTCATAAAACTATGAACTTCTGCCTTCAATATACCCATGGACTTGGCCTCCACTACAGTTTATGGCAGAACGTTCTACATATTCACCACTCTCTTGCTAAAATAATTATTCAAATCATGGACAAACAATGTGAAAAGTAGCAGTCCCAATACTGACCCCTGAGGAACACCATGAGTTATTGGCAGCCAAACAGAAAATGCACCCTTTATTACAACGCACTGCCTCTCAGCTGTCAGCCATTCCCCTATCCATGTCAATATCTCTCCAGTAGGATTTACCTTGTTAAGCAGCCTCATATGTAGCACCTATCAAATTTCACTGCAATCTCAACCCAATGTCTTAGCTACTATTTGGAGGATTATATATGATTACTATAATTTTTTCTTACCCTTGCAGTTTCATAACTCCACCCACAAAGATTCAACATTTTCTGGCCCTATGTCACCTCTTTCTAAAGATGTAATTCCATCTCTTACTAAATGTGTTGCACCTCCACTGCCTGTGCATTCCTGCCTGTCCTTTCAATACAAAGTATATGCTTTGATTTTAAATGACCAACTATGGCCTCTTTAAGCCATGACTCAGTGCTACCCACAACGTCATACCACCAATGTCTAATTGCACCACTAGTTCGTCCACCTTATTCCAAATACTACATACGTTTAGATTTATTCACCATTTTGAATTTTGCCTCTGTGGTACAATTTAACTCTTTGCTCTGTTTGCATTTGTACACAATCATTGGCTTGCCCTTCCTTACATTTATGTTACATCTTTCAACTATTTGTAAGCTTGTTGACTCATCCTTAGCTCTATCATACTGGTTCTCATCCTCTTGCCATATTAGTTTAAACCACTCCCAATGGCTCTAGTAAATGTGCCTGTAAGAATATTGGACCCCCTCAAATTCAAGTGCAGCCAGTCCCTTTTGTACAGGTTACACCTGCTCCAGAAGAGGTCCCAATGATCCAGAAATCTGAACCCCTGCTCCCTGTTCCAGTTCTTTAGCCACTCCTTTATCTACCACCTCATTCTATTCCTATCCTCACTGTCACACGGCACAGGCAGTAATCTTGAGATGAATACCCTTGAGGTCCTGCTTCTCATCTTCCTTCCTAACTCCCTGTATTCTTTTGACAGAATCTCCTCCCTTTTTCTACCTATGTTGTTGGTACCAATATGTACCACGATTTCTGGCAGCTCACTCTCCCTTTTCAGGATATTGTGGATGTGTTCAGAAACATCACAGATCTTGGCACCTGGGAGGCAAAATAACATCCATATTTCCTTTTCATGTCCACACAATCGCCTATCTCTCCCCCTAACTATAAGAGTGCCCTATTATTGCTGGCATTTCTTCAGTTCCCTCCCTTTCTGAGCCACAGGGCCAGATTTAGTACCAGAGGCACGGTCACTGTTGCTTCTGCCAGGGTAGTTTGTCATCCCCAGATGTACTCAAAATGGAGTACTTATTGTTGAGGGAGATGGCCACAGGGGTGCTCTCCACTATCTGACGTTGTCTCTTCCCTCTCCTGACAGTCACCCATTTATATCTCTCCTGTAGCCTTGGGGTGACCACCTCCCTGTAGCTCCTGTCTATCACTGGTTCACTTTCCTAATAAGCCAATGGTTATTGAGCTGCAGCTCCAGTTCCCTCACTTGGTCTCTATGGAGCTTGATCTCTGGTGCAGATTTGGCTTTCAGGGAGGCTGGTAGTCTCCCAGAAATCCCACATCTGACTCCCAGAACAGGACACTGCCTCTGTAGACTAACCCCCTTTCACTCAAGAGTTACAAAGAAATAAGAAATAAGGAAAGAACTCATCTACTTACCTTAACTCCAGCTGTTCTTGTTGAAGCCCTCTTGAGCCAGAGCTTTACCACTGTGACTCAGACTACTCCGATGATGAGCACTCTGCAAGATGGTATCCCTCTTTTATGGAGACTGGCTTTTTTTTGCCAACTTGCGGGAAAACTTCTACTGCACCTACGCATACTCCAGTCAAAGCCTCCCATTGAAAAAAACCTCCTGCTCTTTAAATCTCTTGGCCAGGCTTGTGCGGGAACATTTCTACTGCATCTGTGCAGTGCTCCTATCAAAGCTCATGAACATCAACTCAGTGGCCACCTTATTAAGTATAAGAAGTATCTAATAAAATGGCCTATGAAGTGAAGAATATTATATATCTCATTATTATAACATAGATTAATATATCTATTATTAATATTATTGGCAACTATATGAATCCAATTTCACAACAGAAGAGATTTATCTGATATTTACTATCAAATAAAGCTCTATCTAGTAAAGTGGCCACTGCGTGATATCAAATGCCTTGTGATTTGCTTTAATCTTATTCACCAAGTACATTTCATGGCCAATTTTGGCCTTCTGATTCCCTGTTTTTGTTCCCCTGCTTCCTTTAGCTTCATTTAAATCCCTGACTTCACAGCCTGTTTTCACTTGATGTTAGCCTTCCATTGACCATCCGTCCATTCTCTTCTGCGGTGATTTCCATTGTCCTCCAATTAAAATATTTAATGTTCTGCTTTCTTAAAAATACAGATGGCAGATGGCCCACCTATTGCTTCCAACAGTCCAGTGATGGAGTCCAGGGAACGTACAGTTGTCATCTCACTTCTGTACAGCTGCCATGATGATAATGGATGCTCATTTCATGCACATCAGTGCTACAAAATGCAAATAATTAAAAACATTGCCATCATCCAAGACACAGCAGAAGAGTGGCTGACTGATACTACACATCTTTTAACCTGTCGATCCATTGAATTAATGTCTCTGAATGCACAAAGTTCTTCAATGTAGAATCCAACTCATTTATTCAGCTGTCGACATACTTCAGATGGGATAACTCATCTCAAACAATCCATCTTCTTTATCTTTTTTTAAAATTGAGATATTCCAATGTAGAGGAGAATAGACCACAACGTTTCCAAGTGCTGACATGACTGTAATGTAAAAAGTTTGGTAGCCTATGTCTGGACAGTGAAGTCCTATAAAAAGTGATGAGCGAAGTTATTAGCCAAAGGCACCAGACATTTTTGGAATGTGAGAGGGGATATGTTAATAGACTATAACATGGCTGCCAATACTTATTTGAGCCATAGACCAGCACTAAATAATTCACTAGCACTTGCGATAGAAATGCTGCATTTTACTGAATTACTGTTATGTGGAGTTCTATGTCTGCGGCAAAGAGGAACAGAAGATGAGTGTAGGAGCAGAGATGGGCCAGAGTTTGTGTTGGGTTTCAGGAAAGGGTCAGGAGGTTAGCTTAGATGGGGAGAGGTATGGCAGGTTATGGGAATGGTCAGGAGGTTGGGTTGGATGGGGAGAGGTCTGGTAGGCCATTCCCCACAAAACAAATATACCGCTTTGGATACTTTTGTGAGGGACAATGCCACAGCAACCCGGTTACAGGCACCAAGCGTGGGTCCATAGTGCTGAAAGGAAAGAAAGAAAAGAATGGAGCGTTACAGATAGGGGACTCGATAGTGAGGGGAACAGACAGGAGATTCTGTGGACATGAACGGGACACCCGGGTGGTATGTTGCCTCCCAGGTACCAGGGTCAAGGATGTTTCAGATCAAGTCCACAATATTTTGGAGGGGGAGGGGGAGCAGCCAGAGGTCTTGGTACATATTGGTACCAATGACATAGGAAGGAAAAGCAATGAGGTCCTGAAAAGAGAATTTAGAGAGCTAGGTAGAAAGCTGAGAAGCTGGACCTCCCAGGTAATAATTTCTGGATTGCTGCCTGTGCCACGTGCCAGTGAGGGTAGAAACAGGGTGATTTGTCAGATAAATGTGTAGCTGAGAAGTTGGTGTGGGGGCAGGGGTTCAGGTTCTTGGATCATTGAAATATCTTCCGGGGGAGGTGTTACCTGTTCAAAAGTGATGGGTTGAACCTGAACCCGAGGGGGACCAATATTCTGACGGGCAGGTTTGTGAGAGCTGTTGGGGAGGGTTTAAGCTAATTTGGCAGAGGGTAGGAACCAACATGAAGGATTTCAGGAAAGGACGGATGGTAAAAAAGTGAAGATAGCGTGCAGTCAGATGATAGAACTGTTGCAGCCAACAGACTGAGTATCAAGTTATTAGGGATACAGAAAGGACAGCAAATACGGTACTCAAAGTGTTTTATCTAAATGCAAGTACTATAAGAAATGAGGTGGATGATCTTGTTGCAATATTACTTCAGATTTCCAGGTATGATGCTGTGGTTATCACTGAATCATGGCTGAAGGATGGTTGTAGTTGGGAGCTGGATGTCCAAGGTTACACGTTATATCGGAGGGATAGGAAGGTAGGCAGAGGGGGTAGTGTGGTTCTACTGACAAAGAATGGTATCAAATCAGTAGGAAAATGTGACATAGGATTGGAAGATGTTGAATCCCTGTGGGTTTTGCAAGGGTAAAAGGATGTCGATGGCAGTTATATAGAGGCCTCCCAACAGTGGCTGGGAAGTGGACCACAGACTACAACAGGAAATAGAAAAAGGGCAATTTTATGGTAGTCATGGGAGATTTTAATATGCAGGTTGATTGGGAAAATCAGGTTGGTAATGGATATCAAGAGAGTGAGTTTGTTGAATGGCTAAGAGATAGCTTTTTAAAGCAGTTTGTCGATGAGCCTACAAAGGGATCAGCTATACTGGATTGGGTGTTATGTAATGAACCGGAGGCGATTAGGGACCTTAAGGTAAAAGAACCCTTAGGAACCAGTGAGCACAATATGATTGAGTTCAACTTGAAATATGACAAGGAGAAAGTAAAGTCTGATGTAGCAGCATTCAGTGGAGTAAGGGAAATTACAGTGGTATGAGAGAGGAGTTGGCCAAAGTAAATTGGAAGGAACTGCTGGCATGGATATCAGTAGGGCAGCAATGGCGTGCATTTCTGGAAAAAATGAGGAAGGTGCAAGACGTGTATTCCAAAAATGAAGAAATACTCAAGTGGTAAAATAGTACAACTGTGGCTGACAACAAAGCTATTGTAAAAACAAAAGAAAGGGTATACAACAAAGCAAAAATTAGTGGGAAGACAGACAGCAACTAAAAAAATCATTAGAAGGAAAGAGATGAAATATGAAATCAATCTAGTAAATAATATGAAAGTGGATTATAAAAGTTTTTTCAAGTAGGTCTTTATTCTTTGGAGCATAGAAGGGTGAGTGGGGACTTGATAGAGGTATTTAAAATTATGAGGGGAATAGATAGAGTTGACATGGATAGGCTTTTTCCATTGAGAGTAGGGGAGATTCAAACAAGAGGACATGAGTTGAGAGTTAAGTGGCAAAAGTTTAGGGGTAACACAAGGGGGAACTTCTTTACTCAGAGAGTGGTAGCTGTGTGGAATGAGCTTCCAGTAGAAGTGGTAGAGGCAAGTTCAATTTTGTCATTAAAAAAAAATTGGATAGGTATATGGACAGGAAAGGAATGGAGGGTTATGGGCTGAGTGCAGGTCGGTGGACAAGGTGAGAGAAAGCGTTCAGCACGGACTAGAAGGGCCGAAGTGGTCTGTTTCTGTGCTGTAATTGTTATATGGTTATATGTTAAAAATAAAAGAGAAATGAGAGTGGTTATAGGACCGCGAGAAAATGAGGCAGGAGAAATAATAATGGGGGACAAGGAGATGTCTGATGAACTAAATGAGTATTTTGTGGCGGTCTTCACTGTGGAAGATGCTAGCAGTATGCCTGATGCTGTAGTGTGTGAAGGAAGAGAAGTAGGTGCAGTTACTGTTACAAGTGAGAAGGTGCAAAAGAAGCTAAAAGACCTATTGGCACATAGGTCACCGGGACCAGAGGAACTGATTTAGATGATGGAATAGATGTCTTTGTTGCCAAGTTTACAGATGATTGAAGATTAGTGGAGGGGCAGGTAGTGTTGAGGAAACAGGTAGGATGCAGAAGGACAGAGATTCGGAGAATGGGCAAGAAAATGGCAAATGAAATACAATGTTGGAAAATGCATGGTCATGCACTTTGGTAGTAGAAATAAATGTATGGACCATTTTCTAAATAGGGAGAAAATCCAGGAATCTGAGATACAGATGGACTTAGGAGTCTTTGTGCAGAATACCCTGAAGGTTAATTTACAGCTTGAGTCGGTGGTGAGGAAGGCAAATGCCATGTTAGCATTCATTTCAAGAGATCTAGAATACAATAGCAAGAATATGATTCTAAGGCTTTATAAGGCACTGGTAAGGCCTAACCTTGAATATTGTGAACAGTTTTGGGCCTTTTATCTTGGAAAAGATGTATTGGCATTGGAGAGGGTTCAGAGGAGGTTCACAAGGTTGTTTCCAGGTCTGTGCTCACTGGAATTCAAAAGGATGAGGGGGGATCTCATTGAAACCTTTTGAATGTTGAAAGGCCCAGACATGGAAAGGATGGTTCCCATGATGGGAGGGTCTAGGACAAGGACAAGAGGGCACAATCTCAGGATAGAGGGGCGTCCTTTCAAAACAGAGATGTGGAGAAATTTCTTTAGCCAAATGGTGTTGAATTTGTGGAATTTGTGGCCACATGCTACTGTGGAGGCCAGGTCTTTGGGTGTATTTAAGGCAGAGATTAATAGGGTCTTGATTGGATATGGCATCAAAGGTTGTGGGGAGAATGCCAGGAAGTAGGGTTGAGGAGAAGATAGAAAAAGGGATCAGCCACGATTGAATGGCAGAGCAGACTCAATGGGACAAGTGTCGTAATTCTGCTCCTATGTCTTATGGTCTTATAGGATACAGGGATGGGTCAGGATTTTGTTTTGGGAGAGGAGAGGTCTGGTAGGTCATTGGGATAGTTAGGAGGTTGGTTTTGGTGGGCAGAGGTCTCATAGGTTACATAAATAGTCAGGAGATTGTGTTGGATGGGGAGGGATCCGGTATGTCACAGCTGGTTGGGGAATTAGGAAGGGTGTGGAGAGATTAAGCTGGTCACAGGTGTGGTCAGGAAGTTGTGAAGGATGGGGAGAGATCTGGGTACATGATGCACCATCAATAACTCACGCCGAGACTTAGGAAGTGAGATATCGGCTTTTATTGACTGAAGAACAACACTACATCCTGGGGAAAATGAGGGAGAGCAGCAGGCCACAGTCGCCTTTATACAGGGGTCTGTGGGAGGAGCCACAGGGGCAGTCAGCAGGGTCTTGGGAGGAGCCACAGGAGCAGTCAGACAGGTATATCTAGTTCACCACAGTACATAGGTGGTGAGGAGGTTGGGAAAGATGGGGGAAGGTCCAGTAGGTTACTGGGATGGTCAGGAGGTTGGGCTGGGTGGAAGCATTTCTAGTTGGTTACTGGGATGTTCGGGAGGCTAAGTTAGTTGGGGATAAGTCAAGAAGGTCATGTGCCAGGAATTTATTTTGGATAAAGAGAAGTCTTGTCTTGTGGCAGCAATACAGTGCTAAAGAAAAATATATGATAATTTTAAATTAGAAATATATAAATAAATTAAATGTGGAAAAAAGGAGCAAAAATAGTGAGGTATTGTTCATGGGTTCATTGTCTGTTCATAAATCTGATAGTACAGGGGAAGAAGCTGTTCCTAAAACATCTGTTATAGATTCAGCAACAACAAATATATAACTGAGGCAGGTTTTTTATAATAAATAAAACATTTATTAAACACTGGGAAAAAAAACCCAGAAGTAAACAAAACTAACGTAACCGGAAGTCAGCTGCTCTGCGGCAGCTCGAAGAGTTCTTAAAGCGATAATGCGAAAAGAGTTCTTAGAAGTAGTAATGCAAAAGTCCAAAGTTTTACCAAGACTGTTAACAAGAGTCTTTCCTTTATAACTTAAGTTCTCTTTCATAGCGTTAATGTTGATTCCCGTCGAAGGATCTTTTTTCCCCGGAGAATTTACGAAGCGAACAATGAAACGGCTTAAAGGCACTGACCTTTCCTTGGAGAAACTTTACCTGACCCTCTATTCTTCTGGCAGAACAGGAGTCATCAGGGCAAATGAATTTCTTCCGAATGAAGATTAAACAAGGTCGAGCCTGCTTTACCCGTTGAGATCGACTTTCCCTGATTCTTTGGGGTCTCAGAATGTCGGTGAATTTTACTCTCCACGGCTGAACTGGCAGTATTAATGGCGAAACTGCCGGCAATAACCTTTTAAAACTTAAGGCAGAAAATAAAACTCCATTTTTAAACGAAACTGCGTCATAATATCAGAATATGCAGCAGCATGGCGTCACCGGTGAAGTCAACCACCGACTGCCCTGCGTCACAGGGAGGGGTCCTCCTTATATACCCTATTGAAAAAACCTATCACATGACCTCTCACTGGCAGGAAAGTGATGTCACTCCACCATCAGAAGACCATTACCTCATCTCCAGCAGCTCAACACCACGGTCACATGACAAGTACATGATACCCATGAGTATGTAACACATCAAGTGTGGGTCTTCAGGCTCCTGTATCTTTTCTGTGACAACATTAATGAGAAGAGGGCATGTTTTGTGTGGTGTGGATCCTAAATGATGAATTCTGCCTATTGAATTATCATTTTTTGAAGATGTCCTCGATGATCAGGAGGGTGGTGCTCATGATGGAGTCTACAATCCTCTGTAGCTTTTTTTCTCTCTAATTTTAATAAACCATTAAAGTTGGGAGAGGAATGCAGAAATTAAAGAGATTGACAAGGAGAGTCAGGGAGAAGGGAGTGAGACAGCCTGAGAGGTTTGTAAGAAAGATTGAAGTATTCATTAATCTCTACCTTCCACAATCAATGTTCATGAACTCAAATATAAAATACAAAGGAATGGGCACATTTGAACAATCATGGAAAAATACAGCACAGAAACAGCCACCTTGGCACATCTAATCCATGCTGAAACCTTTTAAATGACCAACTCCCATCAACGTGTACCAGGACCATAGCCCCCCATATCCCTATCCATGTATCTATCCAAACTTCGCTTAGAAGTTGAAATTGGGCTCACATGCATCACTTGTGCTGGTAGCTCATTCCACACTCTCACGGCCCTCTGAGTGAAGAAGTTTCCCCTCATGCTCCCCTTAAACTGTTCACCTTTCAACCTTAACCCATGACTTCTGGTTGTAGTCCCACCCAACCTAAGTGGATAAAGCCTGCTTCCATTTACTCTATCTATACTCCTCATAATTTTGTATACCTCTATCAAATTTCCTCTCAATCTTCTACAGTCTAAGGAACAAAGTCCTAACCTATTCAATCTTTCCTTTTAACACAGGTCCTCCAGACTTGACAATATCTTTGTAAATTTTCTCTGTACTTTTTCAATCTTATTTACATCTGCACATAATACTCCAAATTAGGTCTCACCAACATCTTATACAACTGCAAAACAACATCCCATCTCCTGCACTCAGTTCATTAATTTATGAAGGCCAATGAGCCAAAAGCTTTCTTTACAACTCTTTCTACCTGTGATGCCACTTCGAAGGAATTATATACCTGTATACCCAGATCCCTTTGTTCTACCACACTCCTCAGCGGCACACCATTCACTGTGTAAGAACTACCCTGGTCCTACTGAAGAGCAACACTCTGCACTTGTCTGCATTAAATTCCATCTGCCATTTTTCAGGCCTGTTTTACAGCTGATACAGATCCCTCTGCTAACCATGATGGCATTCCTTGCAGTCCACTACACCCCTAATCTTGGTGTCATCAGCAAATTTGGTGATCCAGTTAACTAAATTATCATCCAGATCATTGATGTAGATGACAAATAACAATGGACCCAGCACCGATCCCTATGGCACTCCACTAGTCACAGGCCTCCACTCAGAGAGGCCACCACTCTTTGGCTTCTTCCACAAAGCCAATCAGTTAGGACAAAAATATCAAAGTCATTGTTTGGCCATTGACTGCTCCCAATACACAATCTGTTGTCTCCCAGCTGTTGACATTGTTTACTGCACTCCCTGCTGCTGTTACAGATGTGGATATATGAAGACAGAGGGACTTATCCTAGCAGGAGGTCTGTGAGTAGTGGTATTCCCCAGAGGTCTGTAACGTGACCTCTGCCGTTTGTGATGTATACTGTATAATGACCTGGATGAAAATGTAAATGGGTTAGTAAGTTTGCAGACGATATGAAGATTGATGGTGTTGTGGATAGTGTCGAAGACTGGCAAAGAATACAACGCAATAAATATCATTTGTAAATATGGGTGGAGAAATGGCAAGGCCCTTAACAATGGTGATAAGCAAGGAGATGTTGGGGTCCAAGTTCATAGCTCCCTGAAAGTGTCTACACAAGTTGAAAGAGTTGTTAAGAAGGCATATGGCATGCTTATATTTATTAGTCAAGGCATTGAGTTCAAAATCAGGAAGTTATGTTACAGCTTTATAAAACTCTAGCTCAGCTGCTTCTGGAGTTTTGCATACAGTAGTCATCCCATTATAGGAAGGGTGTCCAGGCTTTGGAGAGGATGCAGAATAGGTTTACTAGGATGCTGCCTGGATTAGAGGGCATCTGATATAATGAAATGCGGGACAAACTTAGGTTGTTTTCTCTGGACTGGCGGAGGCTGGGGAGATCTGATACAGGTTTATAATATTATTATAGAAACCGATAGAGTAGACAGACAATATTTTTTTCCAAAAGTTAAAAGGTCTAATTCAAGAGGACATACAGTTAAGCTGAGAGGAGGTAATTTCAAAGGAGATGTCAGGGGCAAGTTTTTTATATAGAGAGTGGTGGGTGCCTAGAATCCGCTGCCTGGGGTGGTGGTAGAGGCAGAAACATTAGAGACATTTAAGAGACATTTGGATTGATACATGAATGTGAGGAAAATTGAAAGATATATACAGGATTAATTTAGTTGGCCATATGATCACTAATTTATAGGTTTGGCACAACATTATGGGCCAAATTGCCTGTTCCTCTACTATACAGTTCTATGTTCCATATTGTAAACTTCCATCAGTTCATGAGTTTGTTGATCTGAACTGTCATAAAATTCCATAAGACCATAAGACAAAGGAGCAGAAGTCAGCCATTCGGCCTATCGAGTCTGCTCCACCATTTTATCATGAGCTGATCCATTCTCCCATTTAGTCCCACTCCCTCGTCTTCTCACCATAACCTTTGATGCCCTGGCTACTCAGATACCTATCAATCTCTGCCTTAAATACACCCAATGACTTGGCCTCCACTGCCGCCCGTGGCAATAAATTCCACAGATTCACCACCCTCTGGCTAAAAAAATTTCTTCACATCTTTGTTTTGAATGAGCACCCTTCAATCCTTAAGTCATGCCCTCTTGTACTAGAGTTGTACCATGGGAAACAATTTTGCCACATCCACTCTGTCCATGTCTTTCAACATTCGAACTGTTTCTATGAGGTCCCCTCTCATTCTTCTAAACTCCAAGGAGTACAGTCCAAGAGCGGTCAAACGTTCCTCATATGTTAACCCTCTCATATCCGGAATCATTCTAGTCAATCTTCTCTGAACCCTCTCCAATGTCAGCACATCCTTTCTTAAATAAGGAGCCCAAAACTGCACACAGTATTCCAAGTGAGGTCTTACCAGTGCCTTATAGAGCCTCAGCATCACATCCCTGCTCCTATACTCTATTCCTATAGAAATGAATGCCAATATTTCATTCGCCTTCTTCACCACCAACTCAACCTGGAGGTTAACCTTAAGGGTATCCTGCACGAGGACTCCCAAGTCCCGTTTCATCTCAGAACTTTGAATTCTCTCCCCATTTAAATAATAGTCTGCCTGTTTATTTCTTCTACCAAAGTGCATGACCATACACTTTCCAACATTGTATTTCATTTGCCACTTCTTTGCCCATTCTCCCAATCTATCCAAGTCTCTCTGCAGAATCTCTGTTTCCTCAGCACTACTGGCCCCTCTACCTATCTTTGTATCATTAGCAAAATTAGCCAAAAAGCCATCTATTCCATAATCCAAATTGTTGATATAAAACGTAAAAAAAGCGGCCCCAACACGGACCCCTGTGGAACACCACTGGTAACCGGCAGCCAAATAGAATGGGATCCCTCTATTCCCGCTCTCTGTTTCTTGCCAATCATCCAATGCTCTATCCATGTATGTAACTTTCCCGTAATTCCATGGGCTCTTATCTTGTTTAGCAACCTCATGTGCGGCACCTTGTCAAAGGCCTTCTGAAAATCCAAATACACAACATCCACTGCATTTCCCTTGTCTAGCCTACTTGTAATTTCCTCAAAAAATTGTAATAGGTTTGTCAGGCAGGATTTTCCTTTAAGGAAACCATGCTGAGTTCTGCCTGTCTTGTCATATGCCTCCAGGTACTTCGTAACCTCACCCTTGACAATCGACTCCAATGACTTCCCAACCACCGATGTCAAGCTAACAGGTCTATAATTTCCTTTATGCTTCCTTGCCCCCTTCTTAAATAACGGAGTGAAATTTGTAATCTTCCAGTCCTCTGGAACCATGCCAGAATCTATTGACTTTTGAAAGATCATTGCTAATGCCTCCGCAATCTCCACAGCTACTTCCTTCAGAACACAAGGGTGCATTCCATCTAGTCCAGGAGATTTATCTACCCTTACACTATTCAGCTTCCTGAGTACTTTCTCTGTCGTAATTGTGACTGTGCACACTTCTCTTCCCTGACACCCTTGAGTGCCCGGTATACTGCTGGTGTCTTCCTCAGTGAAGACTGATGCAAAATACTCGTTCAGTTCCTCCGCCATCTCTTTATCTCCCATTACAATTTCTCCAGCATCATTTTCTATCAGTCCTATATCTACTCTTACCTGTCTTTTACTCTTTATACACTTGAAAAAGCTTTTAGTATCCTCTTTGATATTATTTGCTAGCTTCCTTTCATAGTTCCTTTTCCCTCTTAATGACCTTCTTAGTTTCCTTTTGTAAGCTTTTAAAGACTTCGCAATCCTCTGTTTTCCCACTAATTTTAGCTTCCTTGTATGTCCTCTCCTCTGCTCTTTGACTTTGACTTCTCTTGTCAGCCACGGTTGCATCCTTATTCCATTTGAAAATTTCTTCTTTTTTAGAAGATATATGTCTTGCACCTTCCTCACTTCTTGCATAAACTCCAGCCACTGCTGCTCTGCTGTCCTTCCTGCTAGTGTCTCTTTCCAGTCAACTTTGTCCAGTTCCTCTCTCATGCCACTATAATTTCCTTTACTTCACTGAAATACCAACACATCGGATTTCGACTTCTCTTTCTCAAATTTCACAGTGAACTCAATCATGTTATGATCACTGTCTCCTAAGGGTTCCTTCACCTCAATCTCTCTAATCACCTCTGGTTAATTACACAATACCCAATCCAGTACAGCCGATTCCCTAGTGGGCTCAACAACAAGCTGTTCTAAAAAGCCATCTTGTGGACATTCTGCAAATTCTCTCTCTTGAGATCCAGTGCCAACCTGATTTTCCCATCCACTCTCATGTTAGAATCCCCCACAATTATCATAACACTGCCCTTCTGGCAAGCCTTTTCTATTTCCTGTTGTAATTTGTAGTCCACATCACTGCAGCTGTTTAGAGGCCTGTATATAACTGCCATCAGGGTCCTTTTACCCTTGCGATTCCTTAGCTCAACCCATAAAGATTTTGCACCTTCTGATCCTATGTCACCTCTTTCTAATGATTTAATATCATTTCTTACCAATAATGCCATGTCACCCCCTCTGCTTACCTGCCTATCCTTCCGATATACTGTGTATTCTTGGACGTTCAGCTCCCAGAGACATACATCCTTTAGCCATGTCTCGGTGAAGGCCACAACATCATACTGATACTTGTCCCAGCTGACATCCCACCAATCTCACCCCCACAACATCTATTTAACATCAGCCCTCCCAAGCTGAGTGAGGTAAAAAAGGCAGTGTAGAAGGCAAGATCGGCATCAGCGCCAGGCCCTAACGGTGTTCCGTATTGTGTGTTACAAGAACATCCCAGATGTTCTGAGATTCTGCTGGAGAAACATGAGGGTTGCATGGGAAAAGCAAGTTATCCCCAAAGCCTGGAGAAGAGCGGGGGGAGTTCTGATCCCAAAAGAAAAGAATTTGTCCACCATTGAACAGTTTCGCCAAATAAACCTACTGAACATAGAAGGCAAGATCTTTTTCAGCGTGTTGGCGCAAAGACTTACAAAAATCTGAAACAAAATCATTTCATTGACGCATCAATCCAAAAGGCTGGCATAGCAGGCTTCTCGGGATGCCTTGAACATACCAGCGTCATATGGCATCAAATCCAGATGGCTAAGAAAGAAGGAAAGGATCTGCATGTCTTGTTCCTCGACCTGGCCAACACCTATGGATCAGTTCCTCATTCCCTGCTGTGGACTGCTTTTGAATTCTTTCAGGTGCCTGCAACAACAACAAATCTGGTAAAATACTACTTTCAGGTTCTGCAAGTTTGTCTCACAACATCAGACTTCACCACAGCTTGGCAACCACTGGAAGTAGGCATCATGGCGAGGTGCACCACCTCCCCATTGGCCTTCACTATGGCAATGGAGCTCATTATCAGAGCCTCAAAATGGGTTGCGGGAGGAAAACGGCTACCGTTTGGTCAAAGGTTACCACCAATACGAGCCTATATGGACGATATAACAATACTGACGACAACTGTCACCAAGAGATTTCTGCAAAAGCTTCATTAAAACATCACATAGGCGAGAATGAAGATCAAGCCCAGCAAGTGCAGAAGCATCTCCATTGTCAAAGGTCAATTCACGGATCAAAGATTTCATATTGACGGAACATCTGTCCCAACTGTTTCAGAAATGCCAGTGAAGAGTTTGGGCCGATGGTATGATGCTAAGCTCAAGGACACCGAGCAGTTTAAACAACTCAAAAAGGATACCATCACGTACATAGCTCGCATCAACAAGACCTTGCTGCCAGGAAAACTCAAACTGTGGTGCTTCCAGTTTGATATACTCCCAAGACTCATGTAGCCTTTAACAGTGTATGAAATCCCCATCAACAAGGTGGAAAAGCTCGAAAGAGTGATCAGCACACATGTGAAACAATGGCTTGGACTTCCACAATGCTTAAGTCCTGTTGGACTGTACGGGAATGGCAAATTGGAATTACCAATTACAAGTCTTGTGGAAGAATACAAATGTACCTGTTACGAATGTGCCACAACACTGAGGGGCCAAAGGGTACAAAGTCGCCCCCTCCTTTTTGAGAATCGCAAGATTGCTATTAATTCGGGTCTGGGACCCAGGAAATGAGAGAGAGACACGCAGAATCCTCAAGGTTTGGAATGTGTCCTGGCCTCAGTGAAACAAAAACCCCTGATAATGGCTATTGTCTCTTGGAGACGGAATTGTGTATTGAGTACTGTACTATTCATTGAAGCCCCCAGGGGACGACCAGAGTGGGCTGGTTGAGGGATTGCATCATCCCAACCTGATTGACATCTGAGACCCCGTGAGTAAGGATAAAAGAGGGTCTAAGGAACAACCCCTTTAGACGCACCAGGAGAAATGCTAGAAATCCCGTGACAGCATTTAATAGCGACAGTCGGTGGGGGGCTCGTGTACATCCTTCCCTTGCCTGGGATTGGCGGCCTCACCACGGAAGAATGGCTTTAGCTAAAGGAGAGGCCACAAGTGAACGGCCACACCAACGGGACTCCCGAAGGATCGAAATCATAAAAGGAAAAGCCGGCAAGTTTTCTCAAAAATCTCTCTCTCTCTCCAACCAAAGGCTGCAGCCTGCATGAACTGAGTGACTTTTATATTTCCATCGGACAATACATTATCCCCCAGACAACGATAGAGCTTATTTCTTATTGATTATTATTATACCCGCACTTTTAGATTTAGTATTGACGATGTATATTATCTGTATGTTTGCATTGATATTATTTTTGTGTATTTTTACTAATAAATACTGTTAAAAATAGTACCATCAGACTTCAATGGACCTCTCTATCTTTGCTGGTAAGTGACCCAGTTATGGGGTTGGTCATTACCTTCACTGAATCTGAAGATACTGTTATTCGAACAGCGCCCCCCCCCCTGTGGCAACGGGGAGGAAGTGGACCCCATCTGAAGCCGTTCAGAGTGCTAGGTCTGCTCTTCACTTCATGCATGTGGTTGGCCAAGTCCAACATGGGAGAGCCGGTCTCGGGTTCGTCCCAAAAGCTCCTCAATGGCACAAGGCAACATCAGTGCAGAAGAGACGGCTCATGGTGGAGGAGGTGAGGAGACAGGAGGAGGCAAAGCAATACACCAGAGCCATTTCAATGGCCAAGCAGGGCCAATGGACTAATAGGGAGAGTCTGGAAAAGAGGAAACTCAGTTGGCGTGACATCTGGGAGATGGAGGGATCTCGGCTAAGTTTTGTCATCAGAGCCACTTATGACCTCCTACCAACACGTCAAAACCTGAACCAGTGGTGGGGGGAAGACCCCACTTGCTCTCTTTGTCAAGCACCTGCATTACTAAGGAACATTTTAACAGGATGCACCATGAGCCTCAGCCAGGGATGGTATACTTGGCGGCATAACCAAGTTCTGAGACAGCTGGCATCAATCTTGGAACAGAGTCAAACCACCGTAAATGCTCTCCCAAAAATATCGGCAGGAAATGTTCACATTACACGATTTGTACCAGCAGGCCAACCTCCAGAGCACCAAGTAACATCAAAGATATAAGAATTCTGCATGTTGCTCGGGATTGGAAAATGGACGTGGCCTTGGACAAAAAGCTTGTGTTTCCCCCAGACATTGCGGCTACAACACTTCGGCCAGACATAGTCCTATGGTCCACAACAGCCAAGCTGGCATATGTTGTGGAATTGACAGTACCGTGGGAAGATGGTGTTGAAGAAGTTTATGAGAGGAAAAAGACCAAGTACTCTGACCTGGCAACTGAAGCTGCTCAGAAAGGCTGGAAGACCAAGATTTTCCCTGTAGAAGTGGGATGCAGGGGATTCATTGCTACATCTACGACCAGTCTATTGAAGAAGGTGGGGGTGAGGGGTGTCTCCCTCCAACAAGAAAATAAGTCCTTGTCAAATGCAGCAGAAGACAGCAGCAATTGGATTTGGATTAAAAGGAAAGACAATAACTGGGCTGCAAGATGAAGACAGGAGGGTATGGAACTGAGGGGGGTGTATCTGGAATGCCAGGTAGCACTCGTTGAGCCCTCTGGAGACGTTGTGGGGTTATCAACGAAACGTCAAAGAAGGAGGTTGCCCACCTGATGATCCCGATGACGTACCTACCCTCCTTGTCATCACTTCAAGCCACTGCCAACATCGAGAGTGCCAACTTTATCATTGGGATTGAAACATCAAGTCCTAGTAGTTCTACCTACCAATCTGTAGCTGTATGACAAGATCATCCACCTTATTCCTTATTATACGTGCAGTTAAGTATAACTCCAGTATAAGTCCAGTATTTGGTACTTTTTGCTTTGATTGCACTGCAACTTTTTTGCACTGCAACTCATCCCAATGGTTGCAAATTTGCCCCATCACCTGCCTGTCCTTCCTGACATCTTTACTGCTCACTATCTTAGATTTATTTCTGCTTTCCCCTCCTCCGCTCTATCATTCCGGTTCCCATCCCCCTGCCAAATTAATTTAAATCCTCCCTAACAGCTCTATTAAACCTTCCTGCCAGGATATTGGTCCCCTTCGGGTTCAGGTGTAGCCTATCCTTTTTGAATAGGTCGTCCTTCCCCCAGAAGAGATCCCAATGATCCAAGAATCTGAAACCCTGCACCAGAGTCTCAGCCACGCATTCATCTGCCTGATCCTTCTATTCTTGCCCTCACTAACATGTGACACAGGTAGCAATCCTGAGATTACTACCCTGGAGGTCCTGCTTCTCAGCTTCCTTCCTAACGCCTGGAAATCTCTCTTCAGGACCTCCTCCCTGTTCCTATTCATGTGGGATCAAGGGGTGTGGACACTTCATGTTTCTTCATTCATAATTTGCAAGGGAGAATGGGACCTGGAGCGATAGAGCAGTGTAAGAAGTGCATGGAGTAAAGCCAGATCAAACAAGGCTTTGAGGAAAGAGAATCAGAATAAAGGGTGTAAAGGTAGTAAGGTAGAAGGGCTAAAGTGTGTGTACTTCAATGCAAGAAGCATCAGGAACAAAGGTGATGAACTGAGAGCTTAGATAGATAGATAGATAGATAGATAGATAGATACTTTATTCATCCCCATGGGGAAATTCAACATTTTTTCCAATGTCCCATACACTTATTGTAGCAAAACTAATTACATACAATACTTAACTCAGTAAAAATATGATATGCATCTAAAATCACCCACTCAAAAAGCATTAATAATAGCTTTTAAAAAGTTCTTAAGTAGTTTACTTAAATACATTGAGTCCTAACCCCGGCACTTTAACATATCTTACTCCTGGCGGTTGAATTGTAAGGCCGAATGGCATTGGGGAGTATTGATCTCTTCATCCTGTCTGAGGAGCATTGCATCGATAGCAACCTGTCGCTGAAACTGCTTCTCTGTCTCTGGATGGTGCTATGTAGAGGATGTTCAGGGTTTTCCATAATTGACCGTAGCTTACTCAGCGCCCTTCGCTCTGCTATCGATGTTATACTCTCCAGTACTTTGCCCACGACAGAGCCCGCCCTCCTTACCAGCTTATTAAGACGTGAGGCGTCCCTCTTCTTAACGCTGCCTCCCCAACACGCCACCACAAAGAAGAGGGCGCTCTCCACAACTGACCTATAGAACATCTTCAACATCTCACTACAAACATTGAATGACGCCAACCTTCTAAGGAAGTACAGTCAACTCTGTGCCTTCCTGCACAAGGCATCTGTGTTGGCAGTCCAATCTAGCTTCTCATCTAACTGTACTCCCAGATACTTGTAGGTCTTAACCTGCTCCACACATTCTCCATTAATGATCACTGGCTCCATATGAGCCCTAGATCTCCTACATGGAATTATGATGTAGTGGCCATTACAGAGACTTGGCTGGCACCAGGGCAGGAATGGATTCTCAATATTCCTGGATTTCAGTGCTTTAAAAGGGATGGGGGGTGGGGGAAGAGGAGGAGGGGTGGCATTACTGTTCAGGGATACTATTACAGCTACAGAAAGGGTGGGTAATGTAGCAGGATCCCCTTTTGAGTCAATATGGGTGGAAGTCAGGAACAGGAAGGGAGCAGTTACTCTACTGGGGGTATTCTATAGACCCCTGGTAGCTGCAGAGATACCGAGGAGCAGATTGGGAGGCAGATTTTGGAAAGGTGCAAAAATAACAGGGTTGTTATCATGGGTGACTTTAACTTCCCTAATATTGATTGGCACCAGATTAGTTCCAAGGGTTTAGATGGGGCAGAGTTTGTTAAGTGTGTCAAGGATGGATTCCTGTCACAGTATGTTGACAGGCCGACTAGGGGGAATGCCATACTAGATCTAGTATTAGGTAATGAACCAGGTCAGGTTACAGATCTGTCAGTGGGTGAGCATCTGGGGGACAGTGATCACCGCTCCCTGACCTTTAGCATTATCATGGAAAAGGATAGAAACAGAGGACAGGAAAATTTTTAATTGGGAAAGGACAAATTATGATGCTATAAGGCTAGAACCTGCAGGTGTGAATTGGGATGATGTTTATGCAGGGAAATGTACTATGGACATGTGGTCGATGTTTAAGGATCTCTTGCAGGATGTTAGGGATAAAAAATTTTCCCGGTGAGGAAGATAAAGAATGGTAGGGTGAAGGAACCATGGGTGACAAGAGAGGTGGAAAATCTAGTCAGGTGGAAGAAAGCAGCATACATGAGGTTTAGGAAGCAAGGATTAGTTGGGTCTATTGAGGAATATAGGGTAGCAAGAAAGGAGCTTAAGAAGGGGCTGAGAAGAGCAAGAAGGGGGCATGAGAAGGCCTTGGCGAGTAGGGTAAAGGAGAACCCCAAGGCATTCTTCAATTATGTGAAGAACAAAAGGATGACAGGAGTGAAGGTAGGACAGATTAGAGATAAAAGTGGGAAGATGTGCCTGGAGGCTGTGGAAGTGAGCGAGGTCCTCAATGAATACTTCTCTTCAGTATTCACCAATGAGAGGGAACAATGACAGTGAGGACAATATGAGTGAGGTTGATATTCTGGAGCATGTTGATATTAAGGGAGAGGAGCTGTTGGAGTTGTTAAAATACATTAGGATGGATAAGTCCCCGGGGCCTGATGGAATATTCCCCAGGCTGCTCCAAGAGGCAAGGGAAGAGATTGCTGAGCCTCTGGCTAGGATCTTTATGTCCTCGTTGTCCACAGGAATGGTACCGGAGGATTGGAGGGAGGCGAATGTTGTCCCCTTGTTCAAAAAAGGTAGTAGGGATAATCCACGTAATTATAGACCAGTGAGCCTTATGTCTGTTCTTAGAGATATGATCTATGGGCATTTAGAGAATCATGGTCTGATCAGGGACAGTCAGCATGGCTTTGTGAAGGGCAGATCATGCCTAACAAGCCTGATAGAGTTCTTTGAGGAGGTGACCAGGCATATAGATGATGGTAGTGCAGTGGATGTGATTTACATGGATTTTAGTAAGGCATTTGACAAGGTTCCACATGGTAGGCTTATTCAGAAAGTCAGAAGGCATGGGATCCAGGGAAGTTTGGCCAGGTGGATTCAGAATTGGCTTGCCTGCAGAAGGCAGAGGGTTGTGGTGGAGGGAGTACATTCTGATTGGAGGGTTGTGACTAGTGGTGTCCCACAGGAATCTGTTCTGGAACCTCTACTTTTCGTGATTTTTATTAACGACCTGGAAGTGGGGGTAGAAGGGTAGGTTGGCAAGTTTGCAGATGACACAAAGGTTGGTGGTGTTGTAGATAGTGTAGAGGATTGTTGAAGATTGCAGAGAGACATTGATAGGATGCAGAAGTGGGCTGAGAAGTGGCAGGTGGAGTTCAACCTGGAGAAGTGTGAGATGGTACACTTTGGAAGGACAAATCCCAAGGCAGAGTACAAAGTAAATGGCAAGATACTTGGTAGTGTGGAAGAGCAGAGGGATCTGGGGGTACATGTCCACAGATCCCTGTAAGTTGCCACACAGGTAGATAGGGTAGTTAAGAAAGCTTATGGGGTGTTAGCCCCACCCGTACGGTCTCAAAGCTATGATTTTAAGTTCCCTGGCCCCCACTGCTTTATTTTCACCATGGACGTCCAGTCCCTATATACCTCCATCCCCCACCCGTATGGTCTCAAAGCTCTTCACTTCTTTTTGGATTCCAGACCTAACCAATTCCCCTCTACCACCACTCTCCTCCGTCTAGCGGAATTAGTTCTTACTCTCAATAATTTCTCCTTTGACTCCTCCCACTTCCTCCAAACCAGAGGTGTAGCCATGGGAACCCTTATGGGTCCCAGTTATGCCTGCCTTTTTGTTGGCTTTGGGGAACAGTCCATTTTCCAAGTCTATACGTGTCCCAAGTCCCACCCTGTCTCTTGCAAAAATGCTATACCCTGTTCACAATTCATCCGTCTCCACCGCATCTGCTCTCAGGATGAGGCTTTTGATTCCAGGACGAAGGAGATGTCTTCCTTTTTTAAACAAAGGGGCTTCCCTTCTTTCACCATCAACTCTGCTCTCAAATGCATCTCTCCTATTTCCCACATATCTGCCCTCACTCCATCCGCCGCCACCCCACTCGGGATAGGGTTCCCCTTGTCCTCACCTACCACCCCACCAGCCTGCAGGTCCAACGTATAATTCTCCATAACTTCCGCTACCTCCAACGGGATCCCACTACCAAGCACATCTTTCCCTCCCCCACCTTTCTGCTTTCCGCAGGGATCGCTCCTTATGCGACTCCCTTGTCCACTCATCCCCCCCCATCCCTTCCCACCGATCTTCCTCCTGGCACATTCTTGTAAGCGGAACAAGTGCTGCACCTGCCCTTACACTTCCTCCCTCACCACCATTCAGGGCCCCAGACAGTCCTTCCAGGTGAGGCAACACTTCACCTGTGAGTCGGCCGGTGTGGTATACTGCGTCCGGTGCTCCCGGTGTGGCCTTTTATATATTGGTGAGACCTGACGCAGACTAGGAGACTGTTTCGCTGAACACCTATGCTCGGTCAGCCAGAGAAAGCAGGATCTCCCAGTGGCCACACATTTTAATTCCATGTCCCATTCCCATTCTGATATGTCTATCCATGGCCTGATCTACTGTCAAGATGAATCCGCACTCAGGTTGGAGGAACAACACCTTATATACCGGCTGGGTAGCCTCCAACCTGATGGCATGAACATTGACTTCTCTAACTTCCGTTAATGCCTCTCCTCCCCTTCTTTCCCCATCCCTGATATATTCAGTTATTTGTTTTTTTTCTCTCTCTCTGCCCATCACCCTGCCTGTTCTCCATCTCCCTCTGGTGTTCCCCCCCGCCCCCTTTCTTTCTCCCGAGGCCTCCCGTCCCATGATCCTTTCCCTTCTCCAACTCTGTATCACTTTCACCAATCACCTTTCCAGCTCTTAGCTTCATCCCACCCCCTCCGGTCTTCTCCTATCATTTCGCATTTCTCCCTCCCCCCACTACTTTGAAATCTCTTAGTATCTCTCCTTTCAGTTAGTCCTGATGAAGGGTCTTGGCCCGAAACATCGACAGTGCTTCTCCTTATAGATGCTGCCTGGCCTGCTGTGTTCCACCAGCATTTTGTGTGGGTTGTTAGCTTTCATAAGTTGAGGGATAGAGTTTAAGAGTTGTGGGGTAATGATGCAGCTTTATAAAACTCTGGTTAGGCCACACTTGGAGTACTGTGTCCAGTTCTGGTCGCCTCAGTATAGGAAGGATGTGGAAGCATTGGAAAGAGTACAGAGGAGATTTACCAGGATGCTGCCTGGTTTAGAGAGTATGGATTATGATCAGAGATTAAGGGAGCTAGGGCTTTACTCTTTGGAGAGAAGAAGGATGAGAGGAGACATGATAAAGGTGTACAAGATATTAAGAGGAATAGATAGAGTGGATAGCCAGCACCTCTTCCCCAGGGCACCACTGCTCAGTACAAGAGGACATGTCTTTAATGTAACGGGAGGGAAGTTCAAGGGGATATTAGAGGAAGGTTTTTTAGTCAGAGAGTGGTTGGTGCATGGAATGCACTGCCTGAGTCAGTGGTGGAGGCAGATACACTAGTGAAGTTTAAGAGACTACTAGACAGGTATATGGAGGAACTTAAGGTGGGGGGTTATATGTAAGGCAAGGTTTGAGGGTCGGCACAACATTGTGGGCCGAAGAGCCTGTAATGTGCTGTACTATTCTATGTTCTATAAGTGAGTAGGTGTGTGGTGAGTAGTTTGTAACAAGAAGCCATGCTCTAGTGCTATCGTGCTGTCCTTGCTCAAGAGCACTGCAGACGATCAAAATTATCAGGTGCAGCTGAGCTTTCCCCAGGATAATTTTTAAACTACTAGCAAAGTTTAGTTGTAATTCTACAGAGCCTGCCTTGAATACCGGTAGTTAGTTTTCTCCTTGATCTGTTGGTTCTTCAACAAACTTCATTAAGTTCCAAGGTCAATGTTCGAAGTGAATTTATTACTAAAGTACATATATGTCACCATACACAACCCCGAGATTCATTTTCTTGCAGGCATACTCAATAATTCCATAGAATAATAACCATAACCCTCCACCTCTGATCCTCTGAAGAGGACTGGCTCATGGACCTTTGGTTTCCTTCTCCTGAAATTAATAAAGCTCCTTGGTCTTGCTGACATTGAGAAAGATGTTATTGTTATGATACCACTGAGCTAGATTTTCAATCTTCCTCCTATATGCTGATTCATCACCACCTTTGATTCAGCCTATAACAGCTGTACTTAACCACACAGTTGTAAGAGTAAAGTGAATAGAGTAGGGGGCTAAGCACACAGCCTTGTGGTGCACCCTGTGCTGATGACGATCATGGAGGAGATGTTGTTGCCAATCCAAACTGACTGGTCTGCAAATGAGGAAATCAAGGATCCAATTCAACAACTGAGGCCAAGATCTTGCAGCTTATTGATCAGTTTTCAGGGGATGTTGATATTGAATGCTGAGCTGTAGTCAATAAAGAACATCCTGATATATGCATCTTTGCTGTCCAGGTATTCCGGGGTTGAATGAAGAACCAATGAGATGACATCTGCTGTGGACCTTTTGCTCCAATAGGCAAATTGAAGTGGATCCAAGTCACTTTTCAGGCAGAACTTGACATATTTCATCACCAACCTCTGGATGTAAATGCTACTGGACGATAGGCACTAGTATATTTGAAGCCTGCTTGAAGCAGATGGGTACTTCCGACTGCCAGAGCAAGAGGTTAAGGATCTCAGTGAACACTCCAACTAGCTGATCTGCACAGGTCTTTAGTACTTGGCCAGAAAACCCTGTCTGGCCTGATGCTTTCTGATGGTTCACCCTCCTGCTCGCACATCGAACTCAGAGACTGAAATCAAAGGATCATCAGGGGCTGTGGGAGTTTGTGATGGCCTCTCCATATTTTGGTCAAAGTGGGCATAGATGTCATGGAACTCATCTGGAAGTGAAGCCTTGGTGGCTGCTACACCACTTAATTTAACTTTAGAAGAGGTGATAGTGAGAAATATGATACCTTTCACAAGTCCCTGGTGTCTGTAGGCAGGGACATACTTTTCTCATAAAGTGAATGCAGTATGGAAAACAGTAGAAGACATGCATGCACGAAGGCCACATGGAGGGGCAAAACAGTAGTGTTGCTACTTAAGGGATGGGTAATGGTCAGTTTGCCCAGATTACCCTGCTTGAAAAGTGAGCCACAGCACAGACAAATCTTTGCCTGTGTGAAAGTTTCACCTGTCCATGTTCATCTCCTCCACACAGCTGAGCTTTCTACTTTTACAGTTTGGAACAGACTAGATAGGCCAAAGGGCCTGTGTCGATGCTACAGGGCTCTACTACTTGATGACTTTATGTCCCTCATCTTTATCAAATTTCTCCTTAAACTCCTGTCTACTGTCTTCATCTGTTTTGTGCTAGCTTCCACATCTCCAAACTATTCAAGTGTGACCTTGGTCAAGGATTTTGTTCAGAGCTTCCTTTCCCTGGAAGACTTAGGTCCCACACCATCAGGTTCAGGAACAGTTATTAGCCTGCAACAATTAGGCTCTTGAACTGACGTGGATCACTTCATTCATCACTACCCTAACTGATTCTACAACATACAGATTTATTTTCAACTCTGCAAATCCCATTCATAGTATGATTTCTTTTATTTGCAGTTTGTCTTCTTTTGCACATTGGTTGTTTGTCAGTCTTCATTTTTGTACAGTTTTTCATTAATTCTATTATATTTTGCTTTTTTCCTGGAAATACCTGCAAGAAAATGAATATCAAAGTAGCATAAAGTAACCTTTATGTATTTTGATAATAGATTTACTTTGAACTTTACTGTTAACTTTAGTTTGCAGATGTGACCTTGACTTGATATCTTGTTCACCAGAAGAGGGGCATTCTTCCGAGGGGCAAGCTTCTGTCCAACAATGGAGTTTAAGAGATGGAGTCAAACATACAAGCAAATAAAGACAAGATTTTAAAGATCTCTTTTGTCACATGTATATCGAAACGTATAGTGAAAGGCATTATTGGCATCAATGGCCAACGCAGTCCAAGGATTGTCCTTGGGCAGCCTCCAAGTGTCATTACACTTCTAGTGCCAACATAGGATGCCCACAAGTTACTAACACTAACCTTGTAAATCCTTGGAATGTGGGAGGAAACCAGACCACCTAGAAGAAACCTATGAATACAGGAAGAGCAGACAAACTTCTCATAGACAGTGGCAGGAGTTGAACCCTGGTCAGTGATTGCTGGCATGGTAAAGCATTGCACTAAATGGTACACCTCTGTTCCACCTAATGTGTTCAAACTACAGGGAAAATGCTGTTGCCATTCTCAATGGTTCAACACCATCCGCCCTGCTCTGCTGGGAGAGAAGCTGACAGTGATGCAGGTGGATGCTTCCCTGGTGTCTTGGATTATTGATTACCTGACTGGCAGACCACAGTACATGCGCTTGCAACACTGTGTGTCAGACAGAGTGGTCAGCAGCACTGGGGCTCCACAGGGGACTGTCCTGTCTCCCTTTCTCTTCACCATCTACACCTCGGACTTCAGCTACAGCACAGAGTCTTGCCATCTTCAGAAGTTTTCTGATGACTTTGCCATAGTTGGATGTATCAGCAAGGGAAATGAGGCTGAGTACAGGGTGATGGTGGGAAACTTTGTCACATGGTGCGAGCAGAATCATCTGTAGCTTAATGTGAAAAAGACTAGGGAACTGGTGGTGGACCTGAGGAGGGCTAAGGCACTGGTGACCCCTGTTTCCATCCAAGGGGTCAGTGTGGACATGGTGGAGGATTACAGATACCTGGGGATATGAATGGACAATAAACTGGTCTGGTCAAACAACACTGAGGCTGTCTACAAGAAGGGTCAGAGCCGTCTCTATTTCCTGAGGAGACTGAGGTCCTTTAATATCTGCCGGACGATGCTGAGGATGTTCTACGAGGCTGTGGTGGCCAGTGCTATCATGTTTGCTGTTGTGTTCTGGGGCAGCAGGCTGAGGGTAGCAGACACCAACAGAATCAACAAGCTCATTCATAAGGCCAGTGATGTTGTGGGGGTGGAACTGGACTCTCTGACGGTGGTGTCTGAAAAGTGGATGCTGTCCAAGTTGCATGCTATCTTGGACAATGACTACCATCCACTCCATAATGTACTGGTTAGGCACAGGAGTACATTCAGTCAGAGACTCATTCCACCGAGATGTAACACTGAGCGTCATAGGAAGTCATTCCTACCTATGGCCATCAAACTTTACAACTCCTCCCTCGGAGTGTCAGACACCCTGAGCCAATAGGCTGGTCCTGGACTTATTTCCACTTGGCATGATTAACTTATTATTTAATTATTTATGGTTTTCTATTGCTATATTTCTTCACTATTCTTGGTTGGTGCGGCTGTAACAAAACCCAATTTCCCTCGGGATCAATAAAGTATGTCTGTCTGTCTGTCTGTCAGATGATTACACCAATTGAGTCATTTCCACAAGCAACTAAAGCATATGACCCATCTAGACAAGCAATCATTGCTAACAGAGATTAGTAAATGCACGATTCAGTCTCTCAATTATGCTGATAGACCAAGAGGCAAAGAATCTTCACATGTGTGGAATAATCACACAAGGCTGTTTCATAATGAGAGGCAGGAGAAATCTCACCTCAGTGTGTTGATTGAATATTATTTTCATGTCAGTTAGTTGAATGGGCTTAAACCAAGGTTTCTTGGCTACAGGTGAACACAAAATATATTAATTTGAAAATAAACAACTTCTTGGTGTTTTAAGTTGTGCCATTTAAGACTCATTTGAAACACTTCTTCTGGATATTTGGATAACATAGAAACATAGAAAATAAGTGCAGGAGTAGGCCATTCAGCCCTTCGAGCCTGCACCACCATTCAGTATGATCATGGCTGATCATCCAACTCAGAACCTTGTACCTGCTTTCTCTCCATACACTCTGATCCCTTTAGCCAGAAGGGCCATATCTAACTTCCTCTTAAATATAGCCAATCAACTGGCCTCAACTGTTTCCTGTGGCAAAGAATTCCACAGATTCACCACTCTCTGTGTGAAGAAGTTTTTCCTCATCTCGGTCCTAAAAGGCTTCCCCTTTATCCTTAAACTGTGACCCCTCGTTCTGGACTTCCCCAACATCGGAAACAATCTTCCTGCATCTAACCTGTCCAATCCCTTTAGAATTTTATACGTTTCAATAAGATCCCCCCTCAATCTTCTAAATTCCAGTGAGTATAAGCCTAGTCAAATCCAGTCTTTCTTCATATGAAAGTCCTGCCATCCCAGGAATCAATCTGGTGAACCTTCTTTGTACTCCCTCAATGGCAAGAATGTCTTTCCTCAGATTAGGGGACCAAAACTGCACACAATACTCTAGGTGCGGTCTCACCAAGTGATGCACCATCAATATCTCTCGGGGACGGGAGGTGAACAATAGGCTTTTATTAGCAGCAAAACGGAACACGGCATCTCGGAGACTGAGGGAGGAGCAGTGCCTCCAATCGCCTTTATACAGGGGTCTGTGGGAGGAGCCACAGGAGCAGTCAGCAGAGGGGCGTGTCCAGACAGGTATACACATAGTTTACCACACCAAGGCCTTGTTCAACTGCAGTAGAACCTCCCTGCTCCTGTACTCAAATCCTTTTGCTATGAATGCCAACATACCATATGCCTTTTTCACCGCCTGCTGTACCTGCATGCCCACCTTCAATGACTGGTGTACAATGACACCCAGGTCTCGTTGCACCTCCCCTTTTCCTAATCGGCCACCATTCAGATAATAATCTGTTTTCCTGTTCTTGCAACCAAAGTGGATAACCTCACATTTATCCACATTAAATTGCATCTGCCATGAATTTGCCCACTCATCTAACCTATCCAAGTCACCCCGCATCCTCCTAGCATCCTCCTCACAGCTAACACTGTCGCCCAGCTTCGTGTCATCCGCAAACTTGGAGATGCTGCATTTAATTCCCTCGTTTAAATCATTAATATATATTGTAAACACTGGGGTCCCAACACTGAGCCTTGTGGTACTCCACTAATCACTGCCTGCCATTCTGAAAAGGTCCCGTTTACTCCCACTCTTTGCTCCCTGTCTGCCAACCAATTCTCTATTCACATCAATACCATACCCCCAATACCGTGTGCTTTACGTTTGCACACTAATCTCCTGTGTGGGACCTTATCAAAAGCCTTTTGAAAATCTAAATATACCACATCCACTAGCTCTCCCCATCCACTCTACTAGACATGATTTCCCTTTCACAAATCCATGCTGACTTTGTCCGATGATTTCCCCTCTTTCCAAATGTGCTGTTATCACATCTTTGATAACTGACTCTAGCATTTTCCCCACCACCGATGTCAGACTAACCGGTCTATAATTCCCCAGTTTTTCTCTCCCTCCTTTTTAAAAAAGTGGGGTTACATTAGCCACCCTCCAATCCTCAGGAACTAATCCAGAATTTAAGGAGTTTTGAAAAATTATCACTAATGCATCCACTATTTCTTGGGCTACTTCCTTAAGCACTCTGGGATGCAGACCATTTAGGGATGATCCCTGGGGATTTATCTGCCTTTAATCCCTTCAATTTACCTAACACCACTTCCCTACTAACATGTATTTCCCTCAGTTCCTCCATCTCACTAGACCCTCGGTCCCCTACTATTTCCGGAAGATTAATTATGTCCTCCTTAGTGAAGACAGAACCAAAGTAGTTATTCAATTGGTCTGCCATGTTCTTGTTCCCTATGATCAATTCAACTGTTTCTGACTAATAAACCTGATAAAACACTAGAAGTCATATTTTTAATCTTAATGTGTTACAGAAGTGGGAAACCTCTGCAGAATTGGTATGATAGATTGGAGAAAAACTGAGATTATATCTTGGGAAAGATGTTAGGGCTCTATTTTTCTAGGACACCGGAGATTTATGGAAAGTTGAAAGGGTGTATTCAGCTGTGTTCCCTCAAAGATTTTCACTAGTATTTTTCTTTTTGTCAGTCATAAAGTTAACAAGCAATACAATTATTCCAAAGTTTACGTTTCTTGGGAGGTAAGCTTGACAAAACATGCAATCTTTGAAACCAAAATTAAAATGTTCATACCTATGCAGTGATGATGGAGAGTATCTTTGTCAGAAAAGTAATCTTTTGGCATCAGCAGTGTCTGTATGTTCTCAAAGTTCGAAATTCAAAGTACGTATATTCTAACATGAACTAGCTTGAGATTCATTTTCAGAGTTCAAAGTTCAAAATAAATTTATGATAAAACTACGTACATGTCATCATATATTATGCAGAGATCTATTTTCTTGTGGGCATTCACAGTAGATACAAATAAATACAATGGAATCAGTGAAAAGCTATATATAAAGATGAATAAACAATCATGTGCAAGTTAAAAAAATACTGAGAACATGAGTTGTAAATTGTTTGAAAGTGAGACTGTAGGTCACAGAATCAGTTCAGAGTTGTTGTGAGTGAAGTTGACCATTCTCTTTCAGAAGTTGCAGGGTAATAATGGTTCCTGAACTTGGTGATGTGGGACCCAAGACTCCTGTAATTCTTGTCGTGTTCACTCAAGAATCCACAGCACAATTGCACAAAGTTGTGGGTTCTCCTGACAGAAGAGCCCCTGTTGTGGGTAATTACCATAATGATGTTTCTCAGTTTGCTGTGAACCAATGATCAGACATGTTTCTTTCAATATTGCTGATGTCCTTTACTGGCTGGAAGTATTGATTTCTTTCCACTGTCCAAGTTGGGATACTAGAGGATATACGTACCCCTACATGATTTCCATTCTCGACCCCCATACCCCACAGGGCCCAACCTCCAACTCACCCCCATCCCTTCCACCCACCCAGCCCCCTCTACTCTAATCCATTCACTCAGCCTGAGTGAAAAAGCCTTTGTGAATGAGACCAAGGAAATGTTTCTCTACATTCAGATTCAGATTCAGTTTATTGTCATTTAAAAACCACAAATGCAATGCAGTTAGAAAACGAGACAATGTTCCTCCAGAATGATATCAACAAAGCAATTGACAAAATAGACTACAGCAGAAAATCCACATAACATTTGGCAATCCCCAATCCAGAGTCTGGAGAGGCTGCTGCGTATTAATATCGAGCTAGCATCTTAGCGCGTTCCCCGGAAAGGAGCTCCAAACCCACCAGACAAACAAGACCAAAAACTAAAGCTACAAGACCTACAGAAAAACCATATAGTTACAACAGTGCAAACAATACCATAATTTGATTAAAAAAAAAGACCATGGGCATGGTAAAAATAGTCCAAAGATGTTAAAAGATTATAAGTTCGAAAGAAACCACCACACAGTTTCCACAAGTCCTCAGGGTCCCGACAGACCCATCATTCCACCCCGGCGGCAGAAGGGAATACCCCCGCTATGGACTTCCACGGCGCCGCCCGACTCAGCCTCGCAGATGCAGCACACAATGAAAGCTCCATCGAACCCAGCCTCGCAGTCACAGCACACACTGAAAGTGACCTGACCGCAGCAGACTCCGAGTCCGTTGAACCTCCAAGCCTCTGACCATCCCCTCCGGCACAGCTTCTCCGAGCACCATCCTCTGCCAAGCGTATTAAGACTCCCCCGCCACCAGCCACCGGCAACACGACCCCAAGGACTGGGGGCCTGTTCTTCTCAGCAGAGACCTGGACCTCACAGCAGCAGCAGCAATGAAGAAGGCTTTCCTGGAGATTTCCAGATTTCCAGATGTTCCTCTGTGCTCTGTTTTTCATCAGATTAGGATTGTGCATGGCACTCCGCTTGACAAATAACAGATATCAACTCTGGAGAGGCTGCTGCAGACTGCGTTGTGCCGCCATCTTGAAATCGAGCCCATTTACCAGTGATTGCACTCTTCAGTGACAGAAATAAAATAAAACCCTAAGAGTAAAATTGCATTGATCTGTGGAGACATCTATTTTATCAACGGAAGCAGAAATTAGCCTCTTTATCAATTATTCATGTGAATCTGGTTAACTGCATATCCAATTTACCTCCTGATCACATTTTTTTTTGATTTATCACGCTTCTTTGCCAGTCATTTAACAGCAAGGTGTCACTTCAGAATCATTGCTGTATCCAAATCGATCAACAGGATTGCTTCATACAGGAAAGTCTTTGACAGAATATTGATGAGTGAGCCACCAATGTTTCAACACTAGTCTTTATCGCTGAAAATGTGCATCTTTATTCAGATGAACTGAGTAAGTAGATGGAGCCAATTTAATGTTGAATGTCTTCCTGTACAGTGAAAGCTGTCTGGTTCTCTGAAGATCCCTGTGTGAGGCCTACCTCCAAGATTCACCAGAAGTGGGGTAAACCATCAGGAGTTATTCACCAAATGTGCTGGCTATCTTGACAAAGATTTCATGATAACCCAAACACAAATACTATACTCTGAAGGGACAGAAAATCCCACATGATTTTCAATGTCTCTATTAGATCTTCTCTTATTCCTTATACTTTGTCTGGTCTCTCTCAGTAATTATGTGGGAGTGTCAGTTGATGGAAGTGAATTTTGGAAAGAGGGTACATCCTGATTTTTTTTATTGCACCATGGACTTTGCAAAAGGGATTGAGGAAGAATTTTTTGCCACTAATTCATAGCTGAAGTGAAGTGATAAATGAAGTGGAAAAGTTTAGCAATGGGAGATGATGATAGACTGAGGAAAACAGGCTATTTGGTCACAACAGTCTGTCCTACCATTATGTTTGAGCATGGCTACACCCAAACTATATCTTGGTTCCATATCCATCACCATGCATGTCAATCTATCAACCACCCTCATTGTTGAATGTTCACTGCGGCTCCACCCTCTACAGATTCCATATGTTTCCTCATGAACTCTGAGCCATCCAACTTTCTGTTTGTGCTTCTTTGATCCAGACTGCTTATGGTGGGAAGTGTAATGTCCATGATGGAACTGGCTGAGTCTAAACCCTCTGTAGCCTCTTGTGAACCTGTACATTAGAGGCTCCATACCAAGTGGGGATGCAACCAGTTAAAGCACATCTGTAGAAATTTGCTGGAGTTGTTGGTGACATACTAAATCTCCTAAAAACTCCAAATGAAGTGGAGCCTCTGGCATGCTTTCTTTGTGATTACATCAATGTGTTGGGACCCAGGATGATAGATCCTCCAAGATGTTGACTCTCGTGAACTTGAATCTGCTCATCTTTTCCACCACTGGCCCATAAATGAAGAGCTGTAGGTGTTCACCCAATTTCCCTCTCCTGAAGTCCACCATCAGTTCCTTGGTACTGTTGACTTTGATAGTCAGGTTGTTGTGGTGACACCACTCAAAAAGTCAACCTATTTCACTCCTGTATGCATCCTCATCATCATCATCTGAGATCTTACTAATAAACCTGGGAAACCTGGAGAACATGGAACTTGGGAGATGCAGAACCTGGGGAATGTGGAAATTGGGGAATGTGAAAATTGGATGAAGTGAAACAGTTGGGATGTAAAACTTGGGGGGAAGTGGAACTTGAAGAATTTGGAACTTGGGGGAAGTGGAACTTGGAGAATGTGGAAATTTTGAGCTGTGGCATTTGTGAGATGTGGAACTTAGGGGATGTGGAACTTCAAGAATGTGGAAATCTGAGTATGTGGATCTTGGAAGACATGGATCTTTGGGTATGTAGAACTTGGGGGATATAAAACATGGGGATGTGGATCTTGGAGAATGTGGAAACTGGGGCAAGTGGAACTTGGAGGATCAGGAAATTGGGAACACTTTTGTTGTGTCTGTGCAGTACTCCAATCAATGACTCCTGTCAAAAAAACTTCTTGCTTTTTAAAGGTTTTTTGCTGGGCCTGCATGGGAACACTTCTGTTGCATCTGTGCAGTGCTCCAATCCCCCCCCACAAGTTCCACTTCCCCCATGTTCTATACCCTCCATCTTCTCCATAGATTGTCACCCTGTCGTGGTGGAGAAGCTTGTGTGGTCCTGAGATCCTGAGAGTGATGCCGTCTGGAGCTATGCTCCTGGTAGGGTCACCCATGGCGGTAAGGTCGAGGGTGAGGTCCCTGACAAAGAACAATCCAACCAAGATCTCAATGGTGGAATTGGCGGGCGAAGTTACTTCAAAGACAATGGCTGTGAAGGCGGATGAAGGCTGCAACAAATTCATTGGCTCCAGTCATCGTGGTTTCCATGCCATTGGAATCAGTAGGTTGATTTGTGAAGTATCGTGTGCTTCTTGGAGTGCAACATCAATTACACATTAAACAAATACACGCATAGGCGTCTTTGCTCTGTGGGAAACATCTTCAAGTCTTTCGGCGATCGGGGGAGGGCGACGGGAGCAGGCAATGTGATGGCTGGAAGCTGCTAGTCAAGAACCAGCACGAAAACGGTGAATACTTGGTTCAGTCGCTCAACTTTTGGACAGAAGCAGGAAAGTTGTTCGGCAGCAGTATTCACGTCTGAGAAGCCCTATTTAGGATTCACTCTACTCACCCTGAACTGGGAAGGGGCTAGAAAAGGTGTCCTAAAAATAGTCTGCTTCACCCCATCCTGTCTAGAAAGCTGTGTCCAGAGGTATCACCATCAAGTGGTCAAAAAACATGGAGAGGTGAAACTATGAAATTTGGAACCTGGAATATACGAACTCTGATGGATAACCGAAACTCAGATCGACCAGAAAGAACTGCCTTTGTTCCCCGGGAACTCCAAAAATACAACTTTGACATTGTTGCTCTGAGTGAGACCCGCAGAGCTGGAGAAGGGCAGCTAAAGGAAAAGTAACGTCAATACACCTTTTCCTGGAAAAGACTTGATCCTGAACAAGCGAGGATCCATGGAGTAGGTTTGGCCATCAGAAACAGCCTACTTCAGAAGCTGACAGAGCAACGACTGGAAATCAACGAATGTCTCATGACTCTGCAAATCCAGCTTGTCAAGAACCAACATGCCACCATCATCAACGCCTATGCTCCAACTCGGGACGCTGAAGATGAAGTAAAGATGAACTTCTACGCCCAACTTGACTTAGTCTTTTCGTCTGTTCCCAACAATGACAAGATCATCCTCTTGGGAGACTTCAATGCCAGAGTCGGGAAAGATCATAGGCTCTGGACTGGAATAATAAGCAAGGAAGTAGTTGGCAAGGTCAATGCCAATGGAACACACCTCCTCACTAAATGTGCTGAACATAACCTGGTGATTACAACACCCTATTTTGCCATAAAAGTACAGAAGAAATGTGGCAAATGTTCAGGGGATATTTGTGTGGAGTTCTGCATAGGTATGTCCCAAAGAGATAGGGAAGTTATCGTAGGGTACAGGAACCATGGTGTACAAAGGCTGTAATAAATCTAGTCAAGAAGAAAAGAAAAGCTTACAAAAGGTTCACAGAGCTAGGTAATGTTAGAGATCTAGAAGATTATACGGCAAGTAGGGAGGAGCTTAAGAAGGAGATTAGGAGAGCCAAAAGGGGCCATGAGAAGGCCTTGGCAGGCAGGATTAAGGAAAACCCCAAGGCATTCTACAAGTATGTGAAGAGCAAGAGGAAAAGACGTGAAAGAATAGGACCTATAAAGTGTGACAGTGGAAAAGTGTGTATGGAACCAGAGGAAATAGCCGAGGCACTTAAAGAATACTTTACTTGAGTATTCACTATGGAAGAGGATCTTGGTGATTGTAGTAATGACTTGCAGCAGACTGAAAAGCTTGAGCATGTAGATATTAAGAAAAAGGATGTGCTGGAGCTTTTGGAAAGCATCAAGTTGGATAAGTCACCAGGACTGGATGAGATGTACCCCAGGCTACTGAGGGAGGTGAGGGAGGAGATTGCTGAGCCTCTGACAATGATCTTTGCATCATCAATGGGGATGGGAGAGGTTCGGGAGGATTGGAGGGTTGAGGATGTTGTTCCCTTATTCAAGAAAGGGAGAAGAGATAGCCCAGGAAATTATAGACCAGTGAGTCTTACTTCAGTGGTTGGTAAGTTGATGGAGAAGATCCTGACAGGCAGGATTTATGAACATTTGGAAATGTATAATATGATTAGGAATAGTCAGCATGGGTTTGTCAAGGGCAGGTTGTGCTTTACGAGCCTGATTGAATTTTTTGAGGATGTGACTAAACATATTGATGAAGGAAGAGCAGTATATGGATTTTAGCAAGGCATTTGATAAGGTACCCCATGCAAGGCTATTGAGAAAGTAAGGAGGTATGGGATCCAAGGGGACATTTTTTTTTTTGGATCCAGAACTGGCTTGCTCCCAGAAGGCAAAGAGTGGTTGTAGACGGGCCATATTCTGCATGGAGGTCGGTGACCAGTGGAGTGCTTCAGAGATCTGTCCTGGGACACTTGCTCTTCATGATTTTTATAAATTACCTGGATGAGGAAGTGGAGGGTTGGGTTAGTAATTTTGCTGATGAAACAAAGGTTGGAGGTGTTGTGGATAGTGCTGTCAGTGGTTACAGTGAGACATTGATAGGATGCAAAACTGGGCTGAGAAGTGACAGATGGATTTCAACCCAGTTAAGTGTGAAGTGGTTCATTTTGGTAGTTCAAATATGGTGGCAGAATATAGTATTAATGGTAAGACTCTTGGCAGTGTGGAGGATCAGAGGGATCTTGGGGTCCGAGTCCATAGGACGCTCAAAGCAGCTGCGCAGGTTGACTCTGTGGTTAAGAAGGCATACAGTGTATTGGCCTTCATCATTCATGGAATTGAATTTAGGAACCGAGAGGTAATGTTGCAGCTATATAGGACCCTGGTCAGACCCCACTTGGAGTACTGTACTCAGTTCTGGTCACCTCACTACGGGAAGGATATGGAAACCATAGAAAGGGTGCAGAGGAGATTTACAAGGATGTTGCCTGGATTGGGGAGCATGCCTTATGAGAATAAGTTGAGTGAACTCAGCCTTTTCTCCTTGGAGCGACAGAGGATGAGAGGTGACCTGATAGAGGTGTATAAGATGATGAGAGACATTGATTGTGTGTATAGTCAGAGGCTTTTTCCCACGGTTGAAATGGTTACCACAAGAGGACAATGAAGAACAAAGAACAATACAACGCAGTACAGGCCATTCAGCCCACAATGTTGTGCTGAACCTCACACCCTGCCACCCATATAACCCACCACCTTAAATTCCTCCATATACCTGTCTAGTAGTCTCTTAAATTTCACTAGTGTATCTGCCTCCACCACTGACTCAGGCAGTGCATTCCATACACCAACCACTCTCTGAGTAAAAAACCTTCCTCTAATATCCCCCTTCAGCTTTCCACCCCTTACCTTAAAGCCATGTCCTCTTGTATTGAGCAGTGGTGCCCTGGAGAAGAGGTGCTGGCTGTCCACTCTATGAATTCCTCTTAATATCTTGTATACTTCTATCATGTCTCCTCTCATCCTTCTCTCCAGAGAGTAAAGCCCTAGCTCCATTAATCTGTGATCATAATGCATACTGTCAAAACCAGACAGTATCCTGGTAAATCTCCTCTGTACCCTTTCCAATGCTTCCACATCCTTCCTATAGTGAGGCGAGCAGAACTGGACACAGTACTCCAAGTGTGGCCGAACCAGAGTTTTTCATTTCAATCTTTTTTTATTGATTTAAAAAAAATTATATGAATAAATACAAATCAGAGGAGAAGTTATATCAAATACATAATACAATAAACATACAAAGAAAGGGATATACACTGTCAAAATCATGTATAATATAATATTAGGCTAGTATATATAAACAGAGAACCACAACTCCTCTTGAAAATTCATACAAAACAAAAGACTGGAAATTTTCTATTACTAAGAAGAAAAAAAACCCACTAAACAAACCTAAAACAAAAAAAAAGAACTGCACAGTTCATTTGAGGATAAAATTACCAAAACAAAGCATTCTTCTGGTCAATTCTGAAACTTCGCGGAGGGAGAAGAAAAAAATTTACCTAAAACAAAGAAAAAAAATGAGATCATATGAAAATATTGAATAAAAGGTCGCCAGGTTTGCTCAAATTTGAAAGATGTATCAAACATCAGACTTCTAATTTTCTCCAAACTTAAACAAGACATAATGAAGGAGAGCCAGAAAAAGACAGTAGGTGGATTAGGATCCTTCCAATACAACAAATAGCTCTCCTAGCCAATAAAGTTGAAAAGGCTATCACATGTTGAGTGGAAGCAGGAACATTTCCTGCTTTTTTTTTGTAATTTATTTTTTTATTGAAGTTCATCAAACAAATATTTCCATAAGATGTATTTCAGACATTGTACATATACATCATATAATCATATATATCACAAATCTCCACAAAGTATTTATCTGAGATATACACTTATAGAAAAGAGTGGAAAGAAAAAAACAAGCAAAAGGAAAGAACTATGTACAAGTAGGGAGTGATCTTTTTTTTACAACAGATTAATTGATTTGTGAGAATAAAATCAGGCCTATGAGGCATTATGTAGTTAAACCATTTTTCCCAGTATGAATCAAATTGTTCCAGCTTATGATTAACAGATGCTGTTATCTTCTCAATTTTGTAAATGTCCATTGTAATTTCCATCCATGTATTTAAAGTTGGGCTCTCCTGTGATAACCATTTCCTAGTAAGAGTCTTTTTACCAGCTACCAACAGTATATTCATTAAATATTTATCCCTTTTCAACCATTCTTGAGGTATATATCCAAAATATATGGTCTTACTCTCCAAGGGTATTTCACATTTAAAGATGTCTTGCAGGGCATTGTGTATCCCCCTCCAATAGTTTTTGATTACAGGGCAGTCCCAAAAAATATGATAATGATTTGCATTTTGATTTCCACAATTTCTCCAGCAAACAGGGAGGTTACTATCATAATGGGATTTCTGAGAGGGTGTAATAAAATATCTTATCAAGTTTTTCCATCCAAACTCCCTCCATTTCTGTGAATTGGTACACTTCCATTGATATCTCCATATTGTTGTCCATTCTTCCTCAGATATAATTATTCCTACTTCCTTCTCCCATTTTGTTTTAAAGTATGAAGTCGAATGTATTTTAAGATTTGACAACCCCTTATACATGCTTGAAATGATTCTACTACCATTATCTGAATTATATGCTTTTCTAAAGAGCTCTATCAAGCATGTATTTGCCTTGGTTACATTTTTAAGTGTCTTATTAACATATTGTCGCATCTGTAAATACCGATAAAAATCTTGTTTTTCTAATAAGTGTTTCTCTCAAAACTAAACAGTGTTCCTTCTTTCATTATGTTGCAAAGAACTGTTATTCCTTTAGCTGTCCAGTCCTTAAATCTAGATCCAATTTATTTGGTGTAAAATCAGAGTCATATGCACACCATTTAAGAATCGCAATATAATTAACATTATATTCTTTTATAGTAGTTTTCCATATTTTAAGAGTCAATTTCACCCATGGGTTATCAGTTGTATTTATGTACCTTTGCAGGTTGTTATCAGCCAAAATTGCTTGTATGGGGATGGGAAGTACCTGCTCCTCAATTATTCGACTTATGAAAGCTAACAGCCCATAAGCTTTCTTAACTACCCTATTACCTGTGAGGCAACTTTCAGGGATCTGTGGACATGTACCCCCAGATCCCTCTGCTCCTCCACACTACCAAGTATCCTGCCATTTACTTTGTACTCTGCCTTGGAGTTTGTCCTTCCAAAGTGTACCACCTCACACTTCTCCAGGTTGAACTCCATCTGCCACTTCTCAGCCCACTTCTGCATCCTATCAATGTCTCTCTGCAATCTTCGACAATCCTCTACACTATCTACAACACCACCAACCTTTGTGTTGTCTGCAAACTTGCCAACCTACCCTTCTACCCCCACATCCAGGTCGTTAATAAAAATCACAAAAAGTAGAGGTCCCAGAACAGATTCTTGTGGGACACCACTAGTCACAACCCTCCAATCTGAATGTACTCCCTCCACCACGACCCTCTGCCTTCTGCAGGCAAGCCAATTCTGAATCCACCTGGCCAAACTTCCCTGGATCCCATGCCTTCTGACTTTCTGAATAAGCCTACCGTGTGGTACCTTGTCAAATGCCTTATTAAAATCACATCCACTGCACTACCCTCATCTATATGCCTGGTCACCTCCTCAAAGAACTCTATCAGGCTTGTTAGACACGATCTGCCCTTCACAAAGCCATGCTGACTGTCCCTGATCAGACCATGATTCTCTAAATGCCCATAGATTCTATTGCTAAGAATCTTTTCCAACAGCTTTCTCACTATAGACGTAATGCTCACTGGTCTATAACTACCCGGACTATCCCTACTACCTTTTTTGAACAAGAGGACAATATTTGCCTCCCTCCAATCCTCCGGTACAATTCCCATGGACAATGAGGACATAAAGATCCTAATTCCAAGAAGACTCAGATCATCTACCAAACATCAACAACTGAAACAAATCGGATAAAACCAATAATTCAACTTGGCAAAACAACCCTGGAAAACGTGGACCACTTTCCATATCTTGGAAGTCACCTCTCCTCCTATGTCAACCTTAAGGACAAGATCCAACATCATCTTAAATGCGCTGGAACAGCTTTTGGATGTCCCTGAACAAGAGTCTCTCATGATGGTGACATCTGAACAGACACCAAAATGTTAGTGTACAAAGCAGTGGTGATCTCAACGCTCCTGCATGCATCAGAAACCTGGACAACGTACCAATGACATCTGAAGGCACTTGAAAAGTTCCATCAGCGCTGTCGTTGAAACATCTTAAATATCAGCTGGAAAGATAGAAGAACCAACATCAGCGTGCTAAATGAAGCAAAAACAACAAGCATTGAAACCTACGTCATCAAGAACCAACTAAGATGGAGCGGTCATGTTGTTCAGAAGAAAGACGGACATCTGCCAAAACAAATCTTCTACTCCCAGCTTAAAGAAGGCAAACGTAAAAGAGGCAGACAATAGAAGAGATTCGATGATGTCTTAAAAGCCAACATGAAGAAGTGTAACATCGACATCAACAATTGGGAAACCAATGCCAAGGACAGGAAACTCTGCCAAACCATCATCCAAGAAGGAACAACAACTTTCAAAGCCAACAGATGTGCAGAATTAGAAGAAAAGAGAAGAAAATGGAAAGAGAGGCAGCAACAACCAAACCTGATCTGCTGTCTGGAGCTACCTGTCCTGAATGCAGAAGAACTTTCAAAGTCAAGATTGGACTCATAAGCCACTTCAGAACCCATAAATAGATCAACGAAACAAAGACTATCATCCTTGACCTCAAGGGATAGCCATGACGATATCCTCCATGTTCCACATTGCCCAAGATCCACATTCCCCAAGTACCATATCCTCCAAGTTTTACATCCCACAAGCTCTACATCGTCCAGTTTGCACATTCCCCAAATTCCACATCCTCCGGGTTCCACCGCAAATTCCACATTCTCCATTCTACATTCCCCAAGTTCCACTTCCCCCAAGTTCTACATCCCCCAAGTTCTTCATTGGTCCAAATTTCACATTCTCCAAGATCCTCTTCCTCCAATTCCACGGTCTCTAAATTCCCCATTTCCCAACTTTCACATCCACCAACTTCTTCTTCCCCAAATTTAGACATACTTCAGATTCCACATTCGCCACGTCTGACATCTTCAAAGTTCCACTTCCCAAAATTTCCACATTCTCCATTTTCCACTTCCTCCAAGTACTAGATCTCCCTATTTCTACATCCCCCAAGGTCCAGAATCTCCAAGCTCCACATCCACTAAGTTCCAGATTCCCCAAGTTCCACACCTGCTAAGTTCTACATTCCCCAGTTTCCACATCCTCCAAGCTCCACAGGCCCCTAGTTCTACATCCTTCAAGTTCCTCATCCTCTAATTCCAACATTCTCCAAGTTCCTCATCCTCCAGGTTCCACATCCCCCAAGCGCCACATCCCACATTCCACATTCTCTAAGTTCCACATTCCCCAAGTTCTACATCTTCTAAGTTCCATTTCACACAACTTCCACATTCCCCAAGTTCCATGTACCTCAAATTCCACATCCCACAAGTTCTACAACACTGAAGTTCCTCTTCTCTCAAGTTCTATATCCTCAAGTTTTCCAAACCCCAAGTTCGACTTCCCCACATCCCACATTCTCCAAGTTCCATATTCTCCATTCCATATCCCCTTTGATCCACATCCTCCAAGATCTATCTCAAATTTCCACATCCCTCCAAGATCTATCTCAAATTTCCACATCCCTCCCCCAAGTTCCACATTCCCCATGTACCAATGTAGAACTTTGAGAGATTTAGAACTTGGAGTATTTGGAACTTGAAGAATGAAGAAAATGGGGAAGTGGAAATTAGGGGATGCCGAACTTGGGGGAAGTGGAGATTGGGGGATGTGGAACTTGGGAAATGTGGAACTTGGGAAGTGTGGAAATTAGATGATGTAGAACTTGTAGGATGTAGAACTTGGAGGATGTGGTACTTGGGAAATGTGGAACATGGAGGATATAGAACTTGGGGGAAGTAAAACTTGGAGAATGTGCAACTTTGGAGAAGTGGAAGCTCAAGTATGTAGAATAGATTGGAGTACTTTGCAGTCACAACTAAAGTGTTCCTGCGCAGGTCTGGCATAGAACTTTAAAAAGCAGGAAGATTTTGATGGGGGTAGTTAATTGGAGTACTGCACAGACCCAGCTGAAGCATTCCCATGCAGGTCATGCGAAGAGCTTTAAATACAAAAGGTTTTTCAAGAGGAATCATTGACTGGAGCACTGCACAGAAACAAAAAAAAATCGTTCCTGCACTGGTCTGGTGAAGAGATTTAAAAAAGCAGGAATTTTTTTGATGGGAGTCATTGATTTGAGTACTGCACAGATGCAACAGAAGTGTTCCTGCACAGGTCCAGTGAAGAGCTTTAAAATCTGAGTCTCTATAAAAGAGCCCTGTGGAGCCATCATCAAGGTAGTGGTCGTCATTGGAGCAGTCATCATTGGAGCAGTCGTCATTGGAGCAGTCGTCATTGGAGCGGTCGTCATTGGAGCGGTCGTCATTGGAGCAGTCATCATTGGAGCAGTCGTCATTGGAGCGGTCGTCATTGGAGCAGTCTGAGTCAGAGCAGTCGTCATTGGAGCGGTTGTCATTGGAGCGGTCGTCATTGGAGCAGTCGTCATTGGAGCAGTCTGAGTCAGAGCAGTCGTCATTGGAGCAGTCGTCATTGGAGCGGTCATCATTGGAGCGGTCGTCATTGGAGCAGTCTGAGTCAGAGCAGTCGTCATTGGAGCGGTCGTCATTGGAGCGGTCATCATTGGAGCAGTCGTCATTGGAGCGGTCGTCATTGGAGCAGTCTGAGTCAGAGCAGTCGTCATTGGAGCAGTCGTCATTGGAGCAGTCATCATTGGAGCAGTCGTCATTGGAGCAGTCGTCATTGGAGCGGTCATCATTGGAGCGGTCGTCATTGGAGCAGTCTGAGTCAGAGCAGTCGTCATTGGAGCAGTCGTCATTGGAGCGGTCGTCATTGGAGCGGTCATCATTGGAGTGGTCATCCTTGGAGCAGTCGTCATTGGAGCGGTCGTCATTGGAGCAGTCTGAGTCAGAGCAGTCGTCATTGGAGCAGTCGTCATTGGAGCGGTCGTCATTGGAGCGGTCATCATTGGAGCAGTCGTCATTGGAGCGGTCGTCATTGGAGCAGTCTGAATCAGAGCAGTCGTCATTGGAGCGGTCATCATTGGAGCGGTCGTCATTGGAGCAGTCTGAGTCAGAGCAGTCGTCATTGGAGCAGTCGTCATTGGAGCAGTCGTCATTGGAGCGGTCGTCATTGGAGCGGTCATCATTGGAGCAGTCGTCATTGGAGCGGTCGTCATTGGAGCAGTCTGAATCAGAGCAGTCGTCATTGGAGCAGTCATCATTGGAGCAGTCGTCATTGGAGCAGTCGTCATTGGAGCGGTCGTCATTGGAGCGGTCGTCATTGGAGCAGTCATCATTGGAGCAGTCGTCATTGGAGCGGTCGTCATTGGAGCAGTCTGAGTCAGAGCAGTCGTCATTGGAGCGGTTGTCATTGGAGCGGTCGTCATTGGAGCAGTCGTCATTGGAGCAGTCTGAGTCAGAGCAGTCGTCATTGGAGCAGTCGTCATTGGAGCGGTCATCATTGGAGCGGTCGTCATTGGAGCAGTCTGAGTCAGAGCAGTCGTCATTGGAGCGGTCGTCATTGGAGCGGTCATCATTGGAGCAGTCGTCATTGGAGCGGTCGTCATTGGAGCAGTCTGAGTCAGAGCAGTCGTCATTGGAGCAGTCGTCATTGGAGCAGTCATCATTGGAGCAGTCGTCATTGGAGCAGTCGTCATTGGAGCGGTCATCATTGGAGCGGTCGTCATTGGAGCAGTCTGAGTCAGAGCAGTCGTCATTGGAGCAGTCGTCATTGGAGCGGTCGTCATTGGAGCGGTCATCATTGGAGTGGTCATCCTTGGAGCAGTCGTCATTGGAGCGGTCGTCATTGGAGCAGTCTGAGTCAGAGCAGTCGTCATTGGAGCAGTCGTCATTGGAGCGGTCGTCATTGGAGCGGTCATCATTGGAGCAGTCGTCATTGGAGCGGTCGTCATTGGAGCAGTCTGAATCAGAGCAGTCGTCATTGGAGCGGTCATCATTGGAGCGGTCGTCATTGGAGCAGTCTGAGTCAGAGCAGTCGTCATTGGAGCAGTCGTCATTGGAGCAGTCGTCATTGGAGCGGTCGTCATTGGAGCGGTCATCATTGGAGCAGTCGTCATTGGAGCGGTCGTCATTGGAGCAGTCTGAATCAGAGCAGTCGTCATTGGAGCAGTCATCATTGGAGCAGTCGTCATTGGAGCAGTCGTCATTGGAGCGGTCGTCATTGGAGCGGTCGTCATTGGAGCGGTCGTCATTGGAGCGGTCATCATTGGAGCGGTCGTCATTGGAGCGGTCGTCATTGGAGTAGTCTGAGTCAGAGCAGTCGTCATTGGAGCAATCGTCATTGGAGCGGTCGTCATTGGAGCAGTCTGAGTCAGAGCAGTCGTCATTGGAGCAGTCGTCATTGGAGCGGTCGTCATTGGAGCGTTCATCATTGGAGCAGTCGTCATTGGAGCGGTCGTCATTGGAGCGGTCGTCATTGGAGCAGTCTGAGTCAGAGCAGTCGTCATTGGAGCGGTCGTCATTGGAGCAGTCTGAGTCAGAGCAGTCGTCATTGGAGCAGTTGTCATTGGAGCGGTCATCATTGGAGTGGTCGTCATTGGAGCGGTCATCATTGGAGCAGTCGTCATTGGAGCGGTCGTCATTGGAGCGTTCATCATTGGAGCAGTCGTCATTGGAGCGGTCGTCATTGGAGCGGTCGTCATTGGAGCAGTCTGAGTCAGAGCAGTCGTCATTGGAGCAGTTGTCATTGGAGCGGTCATCATTGGAGTGGTCGTCATTGGAGCGGTCATCATTGGAGCAGTCGTCATTGGAGTGGTCGTCATTGGAGCGGTCGTCATTGGAGCGTTCATCATTGGAGCAGTCGTCATTGGAGCGGTCGTCATTGGAGCGGTCATCATTGGAGCAGTCTGAGTCAGAGCAGTCGTCATTGGAGCGGTCGTCATTGGAGCAGTCTGAGTCAGAGCAGTCGTCATTGGAGCAGTTGTCATTGGAGCGGTCATCATTGGAGTGGTCGTCATTGGAGCGGTCATCATTGGAGTAGTCGTCATTGGAGCGGTCGTCATTGGAGCAGTCTGAGTCAGAGCAGTCGTCATTGGAGCAGTCGTCATTGGAGCGGTCGTCATTGGAGCGGTCATCATTGGAGCAGTCGTCATTGGAGCGGTCGTCATTGGAGCAGTCTGAATCAGAGCAGTCGTCATTGGAGCAGTCGTCATTGGAGCAGTCATCATTGGAGCAGTCGTCATTGGAGCAGTCGTCATTGGAGCGGTCGTCATTGGAGCGGTCGTCATTGGAGCAGTCTGAGTCAGAGCAGTCGTCATTGGAGCAGTTGTCATTGGAGCGGTCATCATTGGAGTGGTCGTCATTGGAGCGGTCATCATTGGAGCAGTCGTCATTGGAGCGGTCGTCATTGGAGCAGTCTGAGTCAGAGCAGTCGTCATTGGAGCAGTCTGAGTCAGAGCAGTCGTCATTGGAGCGGTCATCATTGGAGCGGTCGTCATTGGAGCGGTCATCATTGGAGCGGTCGTCATTGGAGCGGTCGTCATTGGAGTAGTCTGAGTCAGAGCAGTCGTCATTGGAGCAGTCGTCATTGGAGCGGTCGTCATTGGAGCAGTCTGAGTCAGAGCAGTCGTCATTGGAGCAGTCTGAGTCAGAGCAGTCGTCATTGGAGCGGTCATCATTGGAGCGGTCGTCATTGGAGCGGTCATCATTGGAGCGGTCGTCATTGGAGCGGTCGTCATTGGAGTAGTCTGAGTCAGAGCAGTCGTCATTGGAGCAGTCGTCATTGGAGCGGTCGTCATTGGAGCAGTCTGAGTCAGAGCAGTCGTCATTGGAGCAGTCTGAGTCAGAGCAGTCGTCATTGGAGCGGTCATCATTGGAGCGGTCGTCATTGGAGCGGTCATCATTGGAGCGGTCGTCATTGGAGCGGTCGTCATTGGAGTAGTCTGAGTCAGAGCAGTCGTCATTGGAGCAATCGTCATTGGAGCGGTCGTCATTGGAGCAGTCTGAGTCAGAGCAGTCGTCATTGGAGCAGTCGTCATTGGAGCGGTTGTCATTGGAGCGGTCATCATTGGAGCAGTCGTCATTGGAGCGGTCGTCATTGGAGCAGTCTGAGTCAGAGCAGTCGTCATTGGAGCAGTCGTCATTGGAGCAGTCTGAGTCAGAGCAGTCGTCATTGGAGCAGTCTGAGTCAGAGCAGTAAGACTTTGGCTCAACAGGGCTTTGGCGAGAAAAGGCAGTGGCAAAGTAAGTAGGTAAGTCCATTCCTGTTTTCTCACTTGAGAGATAGTGGGTATGTCTACCAGTGTTCTGTTCTGGGAGTCAGATATGGGATTTCCGGGAGACTCCCAGCCTCCCCGATGGCCACATCTGCACCAGGTACATCAAGCTACAACTCCTTAGAGACCGTATTAGGGAACTGGAAGCTGCAGCCCGATGATCTTCGGCTTGTCTGGGAATGCGAAGCAGTGATTAACAGGAACTACAGGGAGGTAGTCACCCCAAGGCCACAGGAGACAGATAAAAGGGTGACTGTCAGGAGAGGGAAGGGAGAAGATCAGATCATGGAGAGCCATTCTGTGGCCGTCCCTTTAACAATAAGAACCCTACTTTGAGTACTGCTGGGGGCGGGAAGACTCACCTCAAGGAAGTAACAGCGGCCGTGCCTCTGGCACTGAAAGATAGGGAACTGAAGAATTTGTCAGCAGTAATAAGGGACTCTATGGTCGGGGGACAGATAGGCGATTCTGTGGACGCGAGAAGGAAACACAGATGGTAGTTTGCTTCCCAGGTGCCAGGATCCACGATGTTTCTGATCATATCCACAATATCTTGAAAAGGGAGGGTGAGCAGCCAGAAGTCGTAGTACATATTGGAACCAAAGACAAAGGAAGAAAAAGAGAGTAGATCCTGAAAAAAATAGAGGGAGTTAGGAAAGAAGCTGAGAAGCAGAACCTCAAGGGTAGTAATCTCAGGATTGCTGCCTGTGCCATGCGACAGCAAGGATAGGAATAGAATGAGGTGGCAGATAAATGTGTGGCTGAAAAATCAGAGCAGGGGGCAGGGATTCAGATTGCTGGATAACTGGGACCTCTTCTGGAACAGGTGGTACCTGTACAAAAGGGACAGGTTGCACTTGAATCCGGAGGGGGGGGGGGCAATATCTTTGCGGGCAGGCTTGCTAGAGCTGCTGGGAGTGGTTTTAAACTAATTTGGCAGGAGATGGGAACCAGTATGATAGAGCTGAGGATGAGCCAGCAAGTTTACAAGCAGATGATAGAATCAAACAGGTTCCCAACCACTGAAGAAGGCTAAGTGGCCAAAAATTTCCTTTCCTTTGTCTTTCTCCCTTCTTAAAGAGTGGAGTGACATTTACACTCTTCCAGACCTCCGGAACATAAGAACATAAGAAATAGGAGCAGGAGTAGGCCATCTGGCCCATCGAGCCTGCTCCGCCATTCAATAAGATCATGGCTGATCTGGCCATGGACTCATCTCCACCTACCTGTCTTTGCTCCACAATCCTTAATTCCGCTACCATGCAAAAATCTATCCCACCTTGTCTTAAATATACTTACTGAAGTAGCCCCCACACTGCTTCATTGGGCAGAGAATTCCACAGACTCACCACTCTCTATGAAAATCAGTTCCTCCTCATTCCCATCCTAAATCTGCTCCCCCAAATCTTGAGTCTATGTCCCCTAGTTCTAGTCTCACTGAACAACTTTCCTGCCTCTATCTTATCTATCTCTTTCATAATTTTATACGTTTCTATAAGATCTCCTCTCATTCTTCTGAATTCAAGTGAGTACAGCCCCAGATGACTCAATCTCTTCTCATAGTCTAACCCCTTCATCTCTGAAATCAACCTGGTGAACCTTCTCTGCACCACCTCCAAAGCCAGTATATTCTTCCTCAAGTAAGGAGACCAGAACTGCATGCAGTACTCTAGGTGCAGCCTCACCTGTGCCCTGTACAGTTGCAGCATAACCTCCCTGCTCTTAAATGCAATTTCTCTAGCAAAGAAGGCCAACATTCCATTTGCTTTCTTGATAGCCTGCTGCACCTGCAAACCAACCTTTTGTGATTCATGCACAGGCACTCCCAAGCCCCTCTGCACAGCAGCATGCTGCAATTTTTTTACTAGTTAAGTAATGATCTGTTCTTTCTTTGTTCCTTCCAAAGTGGATGACCTTACATTTCCCAACATTGTACTCCATCTGCCAGACCCTTACCTACTCACTTAACCTATCTATATCTCTCTGCAGACTCTGTGTATCTTCTGCACAATTTACTTTTCCGCTCAGTTTAGTATCATCAGCAAACTTAGATACACTACACTCAGTCCCCTCTTCCAGACGTTAATGTATATTGTGAACAGTTGCAGACCCAGCACTGACCCCTGCGGCACACTGCTCACCATTAATTGCCAAACAGAATACCTATGTATCCCAATTCTCTGCTTTCAATTAGTTAACCAATCCTCTATCCATGCTAATACATCACCCCAACTCTATTCATCCTTATCTTACGATGCGACACCTTATCAAAGCCTTCTGGAAACCCAAATAAATTAATTAATTCCGGAGTGATGGGATACAGTATAGTAACCATATAACAATCACAGCACGGAAACAGGCCATTCCGGCCCTCCTAGTCCGTGCCGAACTCTTAATCTCACCTAGTCCCACCTACCCGCACTCAGCCCATAACCCTCCACTCCTTTCCTGTCCATATACCTATCCAATTTTACCTTAAATGACACAACTGAACTGGCCTCTACTATTTCTACAGGAAGCTCATTCCACACAGCTATCACTCTCTGAGTAAAGAAATACCCCCTCGTCTTTCCCTTAAACTTTTGCCCCCTAACTCTCAAATCATGTCCTCTCGTTTGAATCTCCCCTACTCTCAATGGAAACAGCCTATTCACGTCAACTCTATCTATCCCTCTCAAAATTTTAAATACCTCGATCAAATCCCCCCTCAACCTTCTATGTTCCAATGAATAGAGACCTAACTTGTTCAACCTTTCTCTGTAACTTAAGTGCTGAAACCCAGGTAACATCCTAGTAAATCGTCTCTGCACTCTCTCTAATTTATTGATATCTTTCCTATAATTCGGTGACCAGAACTGTACACAATATTCCAAATTTGGCCTTACCAATGCCTTGTACAATTTTAACATTACATCCCAACTTCTGTACTTAATGCTCTGATTTATAAAGGCCAGCATTCCAAAAGCCTTCTTCACCACCCTATCTACATGAGACTCAACCTTCAGGGAACTATGCACTGTTATTCCTAGATCTCTCTGTTCCACTGCATTCCTCAATGCCCTACCATTTACCCTGTATGTTCTATTTGGATTATTCCTGCCAAAATGTAGAACCTCACACTTCTCAGCATTAAACTCCATCTGCCAACGTTCAGCCCATTCTTCTAACCAGCATAAATCTCCCTGCAAGCTTTGAAAACCCACCTCATTATCCACAACGCCACCTACCTTAGTATCATCGGCATACTTACTAATCCAATTTACCACCCCATCATCCAGATCATTTATGTATATTACAAACAACATTGGGCCCAAAACAGATCCCTGAGGCACCCCGCTAGTCACAGGCTTCCATCCCGATAAACAATTATCCACCACTACTCTCTGGCATCTCCCATCTAGCCACTGTTGAATCCATTTTATTACTCCAGCATTAATACCTATCGACTGAACCTTCTTAACTAACCTTCCATGTGGAACTTTGTCAAAGGCCTTGCTGAAGTCCATATAGACTACATCCACTGCCTTACCCTCGTCAACATTCCTCGTAACTTCTTCAAAAAATTCAATAAGGTTAGTCAAACACGACCTTCCACACACAAATCCATGCTGGCTCTCCTAATCAGATCCTGTCTATCCAGATAATTATAAATACTATCTCTAAGAATACTTTCCATTAATTTACCCACCACTGATGTCAAACTGACAGGTCTATAATTGCCAGGCTTACTTCTAGAACCCTTTTTAAACAATGGAACCACATGAGCAATACGCCAATCCTCCGGCACGATCCCCGTTTCTAATGACATCTGAAAGATCTCCGTCAGAGCTCCCGCTATCTCTACACAAACTTCCCTCAAGGTCCTGGGGAATATCCGGTCAGGACCCGGAGATTTATCCACTTTTAAATTTCTTAAAAGCGCCAGTACTTCCACCTCTTTAATTGTCATAGGTTCCATAACTTCCTTACTTGTTTCCCACACCTTACACAATTCAATATCCTTCTCCTTAGTGAATACCGAAGAGAAGAAATCGTTCAAAATCTCTCCCATCTCCCTCGGCTCCACACATAGCTGACCACCCTGATTTTCTAAGGGACCAATTTTATCCCTCACTATCCTCTTGCTTTTAATATAACTGTAGAAACCAAATAACGTCCATCTGTTCCCCTCTATCCACTGTGCTCATTATATCCTCAAAGAGCTCCAGTAAGTTTGTCAAACAGGACCTGCCTTTCCTGAATCCATGCTAAGTCTGACTGATGGATCCATTTCTTTCCAGATGCCTCACTATTTCTTCTTTAAGGATAACTTCAAACATTTTCCCAATTACAGATGTTAAACTAACTGATCTATAGTTACACAACACACACAAAATGCTGGTGCAATTCAGCAGGACAGGCAGCATCTATAGGAAGAAGCACAGTTGAAGTTGTGGGCCGAGACCCCTCATCAGGACTAACTGAAAGAGTTATAGTTACCCATCTTTTGCCCATACCCTTTTTTGCACAGTGGCATGACATTTGCTGTCTTCCAAACTGTCGGGATCTGCCCAGAGTCCAGAAAATTTTGGTAAATTATCACCAAAGCTTCTTCTATAACTTCTGCCATGTCTTTCAGTACCTTGGGATGCATTCCATCAGGACCAGGGGACTTATCTACCTTCGGGTCCACAAGTACTACCTTTTTAGTGATAGCTATTGTATCGAGGTCCTTACCTCCCATCGCATCTATAACATCTCCCTTTGGCATGTTAGATCTTTCCTCCACCATGAAGACTGACACAAAATAGTTACTCAAAGCCTCTGTACCCAATATCAATTCCTCCTTCTCATCCTCTAAGGGACCTGCATTCACTTTAGACTGTCTTTTCCAATTTATATAATTCTAAAAACTTTTACTGCCTGTTTTTATATTTTGTCCTAGTCTATTTTCATAATTCAGCTTCCCTTTCTTTGTTGCTCGCTTAGTGGCTTTTATTGCTTTTTAAAGTTTTTCCAATCTTCCAGTTTCCCACTACTTTTTGTGACTTTGTATACACGAGCTTTTATTTTGATGCCTTCTTTTATTGCCTTAGTTATCCAGGGCTGATTCCTCCCACCCTTACTTTCCTTGCTTTTAACTGGAATATATTTTTGTTGAGCACCGTGAAAAATCTCTTTGAAAGTCTTCCACTGTCCCTCAACCGTCCCACCATATAGCCTGTCTTTCCAGTCTACACTAGCCAAATCCTTGCTTAGTCCATTATAGTCTCAGTTCATTTCTAGAGATACAGAATGTAAGAGCAGGGATGTGATGTTGAGGCTCTATAAGGCACTTGTGAGACCACACTTGGAGTATTGAGTGCAGTTTTGGGCTCCTTATTTTAGAAAGGATGTATTGACATTGGAGGCAGTTCAGAGAAGATTCATGAGAATGATTTCAGGAATGAAAGTGTTACCATATGAGGAATGTCTGGCAGCTATTGGGCTGTATTCCTTGGAGTTTAGGAGAATGAGGGGGGATCTCATAGAAACATTCTGAATATCAAAAGGCCTGAACAGATTAGATATGGTAAAATTATTTCCCATTATAGGGGATTCTAGGACAAGAGGGCATGACTTCAGAATTAAAGGATGTCCATTTAGAACTAAGATGTAGAAAAATAACTTTAGTCAGAGGGTGGTAAATCTGTAGAATTTGTTGCCATGAGCGGCTGTAGTGGCCAGGTCATTAAGTGTATTTAAGGCAGAAATAGATAGGTTCTTGATTAGCCAGGGCATCAAAGTGTATGGAGTGAAAGTAGGGGAGTGGGGATGACTGGAAGAATTGGATCAGCCCATGATTGAATGGTGGAGCAGACTTGATGGGCTGAATGGCCTACTTCTGCTCCTGTATCTTATGGCCTTATGCTGTTGGGTACTATTTGGATGCTTAGATTTCCATAATGTTTTTTTTTACCCTTGCTACTTCTTAATTCCACCACAAAGATTCAACATTCTCTGACCTTATGTCACCTCTTTACATCTCTTACCAACAGAGCCACACCACCACCTATGCCTTCCTGCATGTCCTCTCGATACAAAGTTTATCCTTTGCTGTAAGTTCCCGACTATGGCCTTCTTTCAGCCTCGACTCAGTGCTGCGCACAACATCATATCAACCAATCTCTAATTACATCACGAGTTTGTGATTTTGGGGTACTTGGAGATGAATAATGAAATAAGTCAAAGTCAGCATGGTTTCTGTAAAGGGAAATCTCACCTGAAAAAACTGTTAGAGTTTTCTGAGGAAGTAACAAGCAGGGTGGACAAAGGAGAAGCAGTGGATGCCACTCACTTGGATTTTCAGAAGACACAACACATGAGGCTGCTTAATAAGATAGACTCCTATAGCATTACAGGAAAGATGCTGACATGGACAATGGAATGGCTGACAGGCAAGAGGCAGCGAGCAGCAATAAATGGTCCCTTCTCTGGCTGGCTACCGGTGACTGGTTGTGTTCGTCAGGGTTCAGTATTGTGACTGCTACTTTTAACATTGCTTGTCAATGATTTGGATAATGCAGCTTGGACTTATACAATTTGGAAGAATGTGAAAAAAGTGGCAGATGGAATACGGTGTTGGGAAATGTATGATAATGCATTTTGGTAAAAGGGAAAATAGGGTGGACTATTATCTAAATGGAGAGAAGGTTCAAACATTAGAGGTGCAAAGTGATTTTGGATTCCTCTTGCAAGACTTCCAGAAGCTTAATTGACAGTTTGAGTCTGTGGTAAAGAAGGCAAATGCAATGTTGGCATTTGTTTCAAGGGGAATAGAGTATAAAATCAAGTGATAATATTGAGCCTTTATAAGACACTAGTCAGGCTGCATTTGGATTATTGTCAACATTTTGGGCATCATATCTCAGAAAGGATGTGTTGTCATTGGAGAGTGTCCAGAGGAGGTTCACGAGGATGATTTTGGGAATGAAGGGATTAACATGTGAGAAGTGTTTGGCAGCTTTGGGCATATTTTCACTAGAATTTAGAAGACTGTGCGGGGATCTCATTGAAACCTACCAAATGTTGAAAGGACTAGTTAGGGTGGATGTGGAGAGGATGCTCCTATGGTGGGATATCTAGAACTAGATGGCACAGGCTCAAAGTTGAGGGATGACCTTTGAGAATAGAGGTGAGGAGGAATTTTTTTAGCCTGAGAGTAGTAAATTTATGGAATGCTCTGCCATAGACTGCGGTGGTGGCCAAGTCCATGGGTATAAATAGGGCAGAAGTTGATAATTTTCTAATTATTCAGGGCATCAAAGGCTTAAGGGGTTGGCTGGGATCTGGGATCAGCCATGATGGAATGGTGGAGCAGATTTTATGGGCTGAATGGCCTAATTTTTCTCCTGTTTCTTATGGGCTTATTGTCTAAGAGAGATGTAGAACATGGAGGATTTGGAACTTGGAGCACGTGGAACAGAAGATGTGGAACTTGAAGGATGTAGAACGGGGAAGTGGAATTTGGTGGATGTAGAAATTTGGTGATGTAGACCTTGGGGAATCTGGAACTTTGCGGATGTAGGAAATGGAAAATGTAAAACGTGCGGGAAGTTGAAATTGGGGAATGTAGAACTTGGAGGTTGTGGAACTTGAGGGATGTTGAAGTTGGGGAAGTGGAACTTGGAAGGTGTGGAACTTGATGTATTTGGAAATTGGAGGATGTAGAACTTGAGTGAAGTGGAACTGGGAGAATGTGGAACTTGGGAGAAAGAGAACTTGGGAATGTAAATTTTGCGGGATTTGGAACTTGGAGAATGTGGAACTTGGAGGATGTGAAACCTGTAGGATGTGGAACTTGAAGAATGTGAAACCTGGTGGATGTAGAACTTAGGGAATGTGGAATTTAGGGGATATTGAAATTAGGTGATACAGACCTTGGGGAAGTTGAAATTGGGGGATATGGAACCTGGAGAATGTAGAACTTAGGGAAAGTTGAGACTGGGGGGAGTGAAACTTGGGATTGTAGAATTTGGGGGATGTGGAACTTGGAGAATGTGATACTTGGGGAATGTACCATTTGGGGGTTGTGGCACTTGGGGGATCTGATATTTGGACAATGTGGAAGTTGGAGGTTGTGAAGCATAGGGGATGTGGAACGAGAAAGATGGAACTTGAGGAATATGGAACTTGGGAAAGTGGAACTTGCGGGTTTTGAACCTGGAGGATGTGGAACTTGAGGGATGTAGAACTTGGGGAACATGGAAATTCAGGAATGTGAAGGTTGAGTGAAATGAAAATTGGAGGATGAAGAACTTGGAGAATGTGGTACTTGGGGAACAGTGGATGTTGAACTTGTGGAATATAGAACTTGAGGGAAGTGGAAACTGGAGAATCTGAAACTTGGAGGATGTGGATCTTAGTGTATGTGGAAAATGAGGAATGTGGAACTTGGGGAATGAAGAACTTTGTGAATGTGGAATTTGGGGGATGTAGAACATGGGGGATGTTAATCTTGGAGGGTGTGGAAATTGTGTAGAGTTGAACTTAGAGGAAATGGGACGTGGGTATCGTGGTATTTCATGGATGTAGAACCTGGGGAAGTGGCACTTAGTCTAAATAGAGCTGGGGAATGGAGCTTGGTTGAAGTGTAACATGGGGTCGTAAATCTTGGAGGATGTGGAACCTGGGGAATGTAGAACTTGGAGATAGTGGATCTAGGAGAACGTGGTACTTGGGGAATGTGGAATTTGACAGAAGGTGAAAATTGGAGGATTGTGAAACGGAGAATGAATAACTTGTGGAAGTGAACTGTAAGAATGTGGAACTTGGGTGATGCGGAACTTGAAGGATTTAGAACTCAGAGGATGTGGAACTTGGGGAATGTGGCAATTGGAATACTTGGAACTTGGGGAATGTAAAACTTTCATGCTGTAGGGGGATGTGGCACTAGAAGGATGTGGAACTTGGGTGATGTGGAACATGAAGGCTGTGGAACTTGGAGGATGTGGAACTTGGGGGGTGTGGAATGGAGTATATGGAACGGGGTGTGTGGAACTTGTGGTACGCAAAACTTAGGAGATGTGGAATTGAAGAATATGGAACATAAAGCCTGTGAAACTTGGAGGATGTGGAACTTGGGGGAATGTGGAACTTGGAGGATGCAGACCTTGGGGAATGTGGAACTTGGAGGATGCAGACCTTGGGGAATGTGGAACTTGGGGTAAGTGGAATTAGGGGGATGTAGAACATGGGGGATGTGGATCTTGGAGAATGTGAAAATTGGAGGAAGTGGAACCTGAAGGATGTGGGACGTAAGAATGTGAAACCTGGTGGATGTAGAACTTGGAGAAGTGGAACTTAGGCTAAGTAGAACTTGGGGGATGTGAAACTTTGGAAATATGGGACTTCAGGAATGTGGAATGGAGGATATGGAACTTGGGGATGTGGACCTTGGGGGTTCTATAACATGGGGAATGAGGAATGGGGGATGTGGAACGTGAAGGATGTTGAACATAAGGGATGTGAATCTTGCTCCCACAGGGAGTAGTTCAGTCAATGGGAGAGATGGAGAGGGATAGAAGAACATGAACATCAGCTTGGAGAAGTGGGGCAGATTATCCCTGTCGTTGGTCAATAAATTCAATGTTTTTCTTCTGCGTTCTGTCTATAGAGTTTGGTAACATTTAACAATGATAGAACATTGTGTCTTTTTTCATATAAGTATTTGGCAATTACATGCAGGAGCAGGAGGAACAGATTTGGTGTGACATTTGGGGCAATTAACACTCAGTGATAAATAGTTACCTCAGAGAACTGAGACGCTCCGATGAACATTCAGCAGTTGGAGAGAGAGCAGCGATGAATGCCCAGCAATAATTGGCGGCAGCTGTTACCACCGAGGCTGCAGCTCACTGTCTGTTTCAGGAGTTATATTGTGTTACTATTGTGATCAAAGTTGAAATCTCATCTGTCATCAGCCGGCTTCATGTGAGCCATGTGAGGTGTGGATGGGGTGGACGGGAAGGTACCTGGACTGCCACAGTGTAAATATGGCAGGACATTTATAGGAAGGTGCAGGAGTTATGAGAAGCCAGGAGAGATAGATAGAATATACAGACAGATGGAGATGAAGCTAGGCAAGAAAGGAAAGAGGCCTGAGAGAAACAGAGAGGCACATTTATAAGATAGATAGAAGAGAAGATCCACATGCAAACGTACAGGTAGACAGGTGCAGACATATAGCCAGACAGACAGAACAATAGACTGACAGGTGGATGAAAAGAAGCAGACAGGTAGATAGATATATTTCAATAGATAAAAATATAACTAGTTTGGATTTCTACAGCTTTTTTCATCACCTAATGACATCTCCCCCCTTACTGGCAGTGAAGTATCCTGAAGTCCAGTTGCAGTAGCAGGAAACACCTATAGGTCACAAATCTATTTGTTCTGAGTCTAACTGTCTCTGGGGATTATCATATCTATCATCTGTCTCTGTGATAGCATTGTTGCCAAATATATCTGTAAAAATACATTGACAGGCAACATTTGAAATGTGGAGACTGCCTCTTTTGGCTGTTACTGAGAGGCTTGAATGTTCCTTTCTACCAGCTCTCTACAGTCAGCCACATGTGTCACTATAAATCTGACAGAATGTAAGACAGGTGGTCACAAAGGGCTGTATGTTGCTGTATTTAAATGGCTGCCTCCAGGGTTTATGACAGCAGTGGATAGACAACTATGAGGAGACAGCGAAGATTCAATAGGTGGACGTGGGCTTGGCTGTGTTTGTTACTGTATTTTGCCCCAGTCTGAAATGAGCACGGTGACACCAGTTATAGCATGTTTCCTAAGCTTCCACCCAGAATTCCCTAGTTCTTCAACATCAGTTATATCGGACAAGGATCTCCAGAGGACACAGATCCAGGCCCTTTATCCACCACGTCCACACTGACCATGAAGTAGGATCTGTACTAATCTGCACTACTTCCACCTGCTTCACTGCCCACTCTGCTTTGGCAGTGTTTGTCCAGAAGCTTTCTAAATGTGAGAATACCTCCCTCCACCATAAGACCAATAGATACAGGAACAGAATTACGCCATTTGGCTCATTAGGTCTGCTCTGCCATTTCAACATGGCTGATCTAATATTCCTCTCAGCCACAATCTCCTGCCTTCTCCCTGTATCCTTTCATGCCCTGACCAATGAAGAATCTATCAACCTCTGCCTTACATATACATCAAGAGTTGGCTTCCTCACTTGCCGGAGGCAAAGAATTCCACTAATTCACCACATTCTAGCTAACGAAACTCCCCACCATCTCCACTCTAAAAGAACGCCCCTCTATTCTAAGGCTGTGTCTTCTGGTCTTAGACTCCCCCGCCATAGGAAGCATCCTCTCCACATCCAGTCTGTCAAGGCCTTTCACCATTTGATAGGTTTCAATTAGGTCACACCTCATTCTTTGGAGTTCTGGTGAATAAAGGCCCAGAGCCATCAAACACTACAAATGACAAGCTACACAATTCAGGAATCATTTTCAGGAACTTCCTTTGAACCTTTTCCAGTTTCAGCACATCCTTTTGAAGATAAGGGGGGCAGTCGATTCGAAGAGACAGAGAGCTTTGCACAGATCGGGGAGAAGAGTTTAAAAAAGGAGTGTCTCACAGTACTCGGTGCATTAGAATAGTGGGTATGACTGTGAGGACAGTTTTCTATTCTGGGGTGTCAGATTTGGGATATCTGGGAGACTTTTAGTTTCCCTGATGGCCACATCTGCGCCAGTTGCATTGAGTTGCAGCTCCTTAGAGACCATATTAGGGAACTTGAGCTGCAGCTCGATGATCTTCGGCTTGTTAGGAAAAGTGAGGAGGAGATAGACAGAAACTATAGGCAGGTAGTCACCCCAGGGCCATAGGAGACAGATAAGTGGATGATTGTCAGGAGAGGGAAGGGAGGGCATCAGGTGGTGGAGAGTTCTGCTGTGGCTATCCCCCTGTACAATAAACACTCCATTTTGAGTGCATTGGGGACACATCCTACCTGGGGAAAGCAACAGTGGCCATGCCTCGGGCACTGAGTCTGGCCCTGTGGCTCAGAAGAGTAGAGAACTGAAGAAGATGGCAGCGGTAATAGAGGACTCTATAGTCAGGGGGACAGATAGGTGATTCTGTGGACGTGAAAAAGAAACAAGGATGGTAGGTGCCAAGGCTTGTGACGTTTCTGAGTGCGTCGGCAACATCTTGAAATGGAGGGTGAACAGCCAGAGGTCATGGTACATATTTGTACCAATGACATAGGTAGGAAAAGGGTGGAGGTCCTGAAAGCAGAATACAGGGAGTTAGGAAGGAAGCTGAGAAGCAGGACCTCAAAGGTAGCAATCTCAGTACTGCTGCCTGTGTCACACGACAATCAGTGTAGGAATAGAATGAGGTGGAGGATAAATGCATGACTGAAGGATTAGAGTAGGGGGCAGGGATTCAGATTTTTGGATTATTGGAAACTCCTCAGGGGCAGGTGTGGCCTGTACAAAAAGGACGAATTGCACTTGAATCCGAGGGGTCCAAGATCTTGGTGGGGAGGATTGCTAATGCTATTGGGGAGGGTTTAAACTAGATATGCATGGGGGTGGGAACCAAATGAAGAGGCAGAGGATGGTGAGTTTGGAACACAAGTAGCAAAAGCTTGTGGGGAGTTTGTGAGGAAGGATAGGCAGATGTTAGAGCAAAGATATATTCAGCCTAATGGTTTGAGATGCATCTATTTTAATCCAAGGAGTATCATAGACAAGGCAGAGGAACTTAGAGCATGGATCAATATGTGGAACTATGATGTTGTGGCCATTACAGAGACTCGGATGTCTCAGGAGTAGGAATGGCTGCTGAGTGTGCCAGGCTTTAGATGTTTCAAAAAGAATAGAGAGGGAGGCAAAACAAGTGGGGACATGGCATTGCTAATTAAGGATAGTGTCACAGCTGCAGTAAAGGAGGGATGGTCTACTGAGTCAGTGTGGGTGGAAGTCAGAAATAAAAAAGGGGCAATAACTCTACTGGGTGTTTTTATAGACCCCCCCCCCCCCAATAGTAACAGGGATATCAAGGACTAGATAGGGAGGCAGATTCTGGAACAGTGCAATAATAATAGGGTTGTTGTGAAGGGAGATTTTAACTTTCCTAATATTAATTGGCATTCCTTAGCGCAAGGGGTTTAAATGGGGTGAAGTTTGTTAAGTGTGTTCAGGAAGGTTTCCTGATGCAATATGTAGATTAGCCAACTAGAGGAGAAGCTGTACTTGATCTGTTATTGGGTGATGAACCTGGTCAGGTGTCAGATCTCTTGGGGAGAGCATTTTGGAAGTAGTGACCATAACTCTATCTCCTTCACCATAGCGCTGGAGAGGGATAGGAGCAGACAATTTGGGCAAACATTTAATTGCAATAGGGGAAAATATCATGCTATTAGACAGAAATGTGAGCATAAATTGGGAGCAGATGTTCTCAGGGAAATGCATGGCAGAATTGTGGCAAATGTTCAGGGAACATTTGCATGGAGTTCTGCATAGGTATGTTCCAATGAGGCAGGGAAAGGGTGCGAGAGTTAAAGAACCAGAGTGTACAAAGTATGTAGAAAATCTAGTTAAGAAAAAAAGTGACTTATCCATCTTCAGACTTTTCAGTTTCCCAAGAACCTTCCCTCTGGTTACGGTAACTTCACCCACTTCATGACCCCTGACACCTGGAACTTCCACCATACTGCTAGTGTTTTCCACAGAGACTGATGTAAAATACATATTCAGTTCACCTGCTATTTCATTTTCCCCCATCACTATCTCTCCAGCATCATTTTCCAGTAGTCCAATATCCAGTCTTGCCTCTCTTTTACACTTTACGTATCCGAAGAAACGTTTGGTATCCTCTTTAATATTACTGGCTACTTGACATTTGTATTTCATTTTTACCTTCTAAATGTTTTTTTAGTTGCCTTTTGTTGGTTTTTAAAAGATTCTAACTCTAACTACCCCCTAATCTTGACCCTATTATATATAGTAGAAACATTCCTGCGCAAATCTGGTGAAGAGCTTTAACAAGCAGTAAGTTTTCTGATGGGAGTCTTTGATTGGGAAATGGTGGAGATGCAGTAGATGCAGTAGAAGCGTTCTTGTGCAAGTTTGAACAAGAGCAGAGATGGCTGAGGTTTCTGGGAATAGTTCACAAGGCACAGAATAGATATGTCCCACAGAAGAAGTTCTGAAATGGCAGGGGTTGGCAATGGTGGCTGACAAAGGAAGATAAGGACTGTATAAAAGCCAAGTAAAGGGCATATAAGGTAGCAAAAGTGAGTGAGAAGTTGGATGGTTCAGAAGCTTTTGAAATCCAACAACAGACAACTACAAAAGCTATAAGAAGGGAAAAGATGTAATATGAAGGTAAACTAGCCAATAATATAAAGCAGGATACCAAAAGTTTTTCCAGTTATGTAGAATAAAAGGAAGGTGAAAGTTGATATTGGATCACAGGAAAATTATGCTGGTGTGGTAATAATAAGGGACAAAAAATGGCAGGTGAAATTAATGGGTACTTTGCATCATTCTTTACTGTGGAAGACACTATCAATGTGCCAGAGTTCTTTAAGTGTTAGGGAGCTGGAGTGAGTGCTTTTTCTGTAACAAATGAAAAAGTATGAGGCAAACACAATGGTCTAGAGGTGTACAAGATAACGAGAGACATTGATCTTGTGGATAATCAGAGGTTTTTTCCCAGGGCTAAAGTAGCTAGCATGAGAGGGCATAGTTTTAAGGTACTTGGAAGTAGGTACAAAGGAGATGTCAGGGGTAGGTTTTTAACGCAGAGAGTGGCGAGTGCGTAGAATGGGCTGCCAGCCGTGGTGGTGGAGGCAGAAACGATAGGGTCTTTTAAGAGACTCTTGGATGGATACATGGAGCACAGAAAAATAGAGGGCTATGGGTAAGCCTAAGTAGTTCAAAGGTAAGGACAAGTTCGGTACAGCTTTGTGGGCCGAAGGTCCTGTATTGTGCTGTAGGTTTTCTATGTTTCTATCTTTCTATGTCAAGGTGGATAACAGATGAACTACATCTCAGAGTCCTAAGAAGAGTTGCTGAAGAGAATGGATGCATTTGTCATAATCCTTCAAGAATCACTTGCCTGGTTCCAGAGGACTGGAAAATTGCAAATGTCACTCCACTCTTTAAGAAGGAAGGAAGGAAGGCAAAATAAAGGAAATTATAGGCCAGTTAGCCTAATCTCAGTGGTTGGGAAAGTGTTGGAGTCCATTATTAAGGATGTGGTTTCAGGGTACTTGGAGACTAATGACAAAATAAGTCAAAGTCAGCATGGTTTCTGTAAAGGGAAATCTTGCATGACGAATCTCTTAGAGTTTGTCGAGAAAGTAACAAGCATGGTGGACAAAAGAGAGGCAGTGGATGCCATTTACTTGGATTTTCAGAAGGCATTTGATAAGGTGCTACACATAGCGCTGTTTAACAAGATAAAATCCTATGACATTACTGGAAAGATACTGTCATTGATTGGATTGGCCGACAGACAGGAGGCAGTGGGAGTAAAGGGGGTCTTTTATGGTTTGCTGCTAGTGACTAGTGGTGGTCCTTAGAGGTCAGTTTTAGGACTGCTACTTTTCACATTGTTTGTTAATGATTTAGATTATGGAATTGATGGCTTTGTGGCACAGTTTGCGGATGATACGAAGATAGGTGGAGCGGTAGGTAGTGCTGAGGAAGCAATGCAATTGCAGCAGAGCTTAAACAAATTGGAAGAATAGGCAAGTAAGTTGCAGATGGAATATAGTGTAAGGAAATGTATGATAAGACATTTTGGTAAAAGGAATAATCATGCAGACTATTCTCTAAATAGAGAGAAAGTTCAAACATTAGAGGTACAGAGGGAATTGGGAGTCCTTGTGCAAGTCTCCCAAAAAGTTAGTTTACAAGCTGAGTTTGTGGTAAAGAAGGCAAATTCAGTGTTGACATTTATTTCAAGGTGAATACAATATAAAAGCAAGGATATAATTCTGAGGTTTTATAAGACACTAGTCAGGCTGCACTTAGAGTATTGTCAACAGTTTTGGGCCCCATATCTCAGAAAGGATACATTGTCATTGTAGACTCTAGAGGAGGTTCACAACAATTATTCCGGGAATGAAAGGTTTAACATATGAAAGCTGTTTGTCAGCTTTGGACCTGTACTCACTGGAATTTCGAAGAATGCAGTAAGTGGGGGGAGGGGGATCTCATTGAAACGTACTGAATGTTGAAAAGACTCAATAGGATGGATGTGGAGAGGATGTTTCCTATGTTGGGGTATCTAGAACCAGAGAAAACAGCCTCAAAATTCAGGAGCAAACTTTTAGAACAGAGCTAAGGAGGAATTCTTTTAGCCAGTGGGTAGTAAATCTGTAGAGTACTCTGCACAGACTGTGGTGAAGGCCTTCTTGGTGGGTATGTTTAAGGCAGAAGTTGATCGTTTCCTGATTGATCAGAGCATCAAAGGATAAGGTGAGAAGGCAGGTTATGGGGTACAGTGCAATCCAGGATCAGCCATGATGGAATGGCAGAACATACTCAATGGGCTGAATGGCCTAATTTTGCTCTTCTGTTTTGTGGTTTATGGTCTGAAGTGCCATCTCTTTAGCTTCTATGTTGGCTTTGACTTCTCTTGTTAGCCATGGTTGTGTCATCTTTCCAAAAGAATACTCCTCCTCTTGGGATGTATATATCTTGTGCCTACTGAATTGCTTCCAGAAATTCCAGCCATTGCTGCTCTGCCATCATCCCTGCCAGTGTTCTTTTCCAGTCGACTCTGGCCATCTCCTCTCTCATGACTTTGTAATTCCCTTTACTCCACTGTAATACTGACACATCTGACTTTAGCTTCAACTTCTCAAATTTCAGAGAAAATTTGTTCATATTATGATCACCCACCCCTAAGGGTTCTTTTACCTTAAACTTTCTAATCAATTCTGGTTCATTACACAAAAGCTGATCCTCCAGTGGACTCAACCATGAGCTGCTCTAAAAAATTATTTCATAGGCACTCTATAAATTCCCCCTCCTGTAATCCAGCACCAACCTAATTTTCCCAATCTACCTGCAGATTGAAGTCCCCCATGACTATTGCAACATTGCCCTTTTGGCATGTACTTTATATTTCACTTTGTAACTTGTAGGCCAAATCCTTACAGCTGTTTGGAGGTCTGTCTACAACTTTCATCAGCGCTTTTTTACCCTTGCAATTCCTTAGCTCTGTCCATGGTAATTCAACACCTTCTGAGCCTAATGACACCTCTTTCAAATGATTTGATTTCATTTTTTGCCAACAAAGCAACATCTCCCCATCCCCTGCCTTCCTGCCTATCCTTTCGATACAACGTGTATCCTTGGATATTAAGCTCCAGCTATAACCTTTCAGCCAGGTTTCTGTGATGTCTACAACATCATACCTGCCAATATGCAACTGTGCTGGTAGTTCATCTACCTTATTCTGTACACTGCATGCATTTAGATACAACACCTTCAATCCTGCATTCAGCCTTTTCAACCATGATCACAGTGAATGGCGGTGCTGGCTAGAAGGGCCGAATGGCTTACTCCTACACCTACTGTCTATTGTCTATTGTTTTTGATATTGTTGCGCCATGTTCAACCTTTTGATTCCTAACTTTATCTGAGGTCTTACCAACATCTGTCTCCGCAACCTCTCCACTAACTGTTCCTGCACTCTGGTTCCCAACCCCCTGCAACCCCCTCTGGCAGCGTGCTTAAGATTGCCACAACCCTCTGGTGAAAATATTTTTCCTTAGGTTCTCTCTAAACCCTCACTCCTCACGTCAAACCATCTTACATACTCTGCTACAGATAGGTAGTTTCTTACCATCTGCCCTATCTAAGGGCTGTTCAGGAATGTAGCAGTTAGCATAATGCTTTACTGCACCAGTGACTGGTGTTCTGTTCCACTGTCGTATATAAGAAGTTTGTACATTCTCCCTATGGCTGTGTTGGCTTCCTCTGGGTGCTTCAAATTCCTCCCACTTTCCAAAGGCATATGGATTAGTAGGTTTGTCAGCCAGCTAGTTCCTGTGCATTGTAATTTATATTGGCCTATTAATGAGAAAGCAAATTTGGCTTAATTGTACAATATTAATTTAATAAAGAATGGTTGCCCTGTAGGAAATGTGTCGATGTAAGCCCTGTTATTGAAGAGAATGATCTGTACACTGTTGTGATTGATTGTTTTGCTTTAATGCTTATCATCTCTGTTTATTGATAAGGCAACATTGGACAAAGACTGGATCATGCTAAGCAAGCAGCAAGCAACAGGAAGGCATTGCCGTTCTTTCAGATTTTTTTTATATATACAAAATATATTTATTACAATTTCAGTGCTATATATACAAACTAGTGACTAACACAATTACTACACTACAAATAGACAATACACGTTAAACTAAAATGTTTCCATCTCTATCAATGATGGCAATAACCCCCCGTGGAGCCCAACAATCCCGGAATGCCTTTATTGTCACCGTGGAAATCACGTGTTCCTTCTCAATATTTACCCGGGCATGAACATAGAACCATAGAAAATTACAGCACATAATCAGGCCTTTTGGCCCTTCTTGGCTGTGCTGAACCATTTTTCTGCCTAGTCCCACTGACCAGTACCTGGGCCATATCCCTCCAAACCCCTCTCATCCATATACCTGTCCAAGTTTTTCTTAAATGTCAAAAGTGAGCCCGCATTCGCCACTTCATCTGGCAGCTCATTCCACACTCCCTCTACTCTCTGCATGAAGAAGCTCCCCCTAATGTTCCTTTTAAACTTTTCCCCCTTCACCCTTAACCCATGACCTCTTTTTTTAATCTCCCCTGGCCTCAGTGGAAAAAGCCTGCTTGCATTCACTCTATCTATACCCATCATAATTTTATACACCTCAATCAAATCTCCCCTCATTCTTCTATGCCCCAGGGAATAAAGTCCTAACCTATTCAACCTTTCTCTGTAACTTAGTTTCTCAAGTCCCTGCAACATCCTAGTAAACTTTCTCTGTATTCTTTCAACCTTATTAATATACTTCCTGTAATTCGGTGACTAAAACTGCACACAATACTCCAAGTTTGGTCTCACCAATGCCTTATACAACCTCATCATAACATTCCAACTCGTATACTCAATACTTTGATTTATAAAGGCCAATGTACCAAAAGCTCTCTTTACCACCCTATCTATCTGTGATGCCTCTTTTAGGGAATTTTGTATCTGTATTCCCAGATCCCTCTGTTCTACTGTACTCTTCAGTGCCCTACCATTTACCTTGTATGTTCTATCTTGGTTTTTCCTTCCAAAGTGCAATACCTCACACTTGTCTGTATTAAACTTCATCTGCCATTTTTCAGCCCATTTTATCAGCTGGTCCAAATCCCTCTGCAAGCTTTGAAAACCTTCCTCACTGTCCACTACACTTCCATCAGCAAATTTTCTGATCCAATTTACCACATTATCATCTAGATCATTGATATAGATGACAAATAACAATGGACCCAGCACTGATCCCTGTGGCACACCACTAGTCACAGGCCTCCACTCAGAGAAGCAATCCTCCACTACCACTCTCTGATATCTCCCATTGAGCCAATGACTAATCCAATTTACTACTTCACCATGTATACTTAGCGACTGAATCTTCCTAACTAACCTCCCATGTGGGACCTCGGGAAAGGCCTTACTGAAGTCCATGTAGACAACATCCACTGTCTTCCCTTCATCCACTTTCCTTGTAACCACCTCGAAAAACTCTAATAGAAGGCCTCCCACTTACCAATCACATCCTTGCCAGAGAACAACCTGTCTCAATCCACACTTTTTAGATCCTTTCTCATCTCTTCAAATTTGGCCTTTTTCCGGTTTAGAACTTCAACCCGAGGACCAGATCTATCTTTATCCATGATCAAGTTGAAACTAATGACGTTATGATCACTGGAACCAAAGTGTTCCCCCACACACTTCCGTCAGCTGCCCTAACTCATTTCCTAATAGGAGATCTAATATTGCATCATTTCTAGTCGGTACCTCTATATATTGATTTAGAAAGCTTTCCTGAACACATTGTACAAACTCTAACCCATCTAGATCTTTAACAGCATGGGAGTCCCAATCCATATGTGGAAAATTAAAATCCCCTACTATCACAACTTTATGTTTCCTGCAGTTGTCTGCTATCTCTCTGCAGATTTGCTTCTCCAACTATTGGGTTGTCTATAGTACAACCCCATTAATATGGTCTTACCTTTCCTGTTTCTCAGCTTCACCCATATGGCCTTGGTAGATAAGCCCCCTAATCTGTCCTGCCTGAGCACTGCTGTAACATTTTCCTTGACTAGCAATGCCACCCCCCCACCCTTCATCCCTCTACCGTTCATCCCTCTGCCTCTATCACATCTGAAACATTGGAACCCTGGAACATTAAGCTGCCAGTCCTGCCCATCCTGTAGCCAAATTTCACTAACAATGTCATGCAATGTCATAATTCCACGTGTCAATTCATGCCTTCAGCTCGTCAGCCTTCCCCCTAATACTCCTCACATTGAAATAGACACACCTCAGAAGAATATTACCACCACACACAACCCTTCTATTTGTGACTTTGCATGAACCTTTAACATCATTTATTTTCAGCCCTGCTCCACTATCTACTCTGGCACTCTGGTTCCCTTCCCCCTGCAAATCTACTTTAAATCCACCCCCCCCCCCAATAGTACTAACAAACCTCCCTGCAAGGATATTGGTCCCCCTGTAGTTCAGGTGTAACCTGTCTCTCTTGTACAGGTCCCACCTGCCCCAGAAGAGGTCCCAATGATCCTGAAATCTGGAACTCTGTCCCCTACACCAGTTACTCAGCCTCGTGTTCATCCTCCAGAGCATCCTATTCTTACCTTCACTGGCACGGGTACATGTGGTACACGGTCTCCTCCAGCCTGCAGAAGTGACATGTAGCTGGGAGATCCGTGTACAAACTAAAGAACTTAATGCAGGGCACCACTCTATACAACAGCCTCCACCCCAGATCCCCCAGGTGCATAGGAAGAACTCTTTCATAAAGGGACTTCCAGTGGGGATCTCCTTCACCTCCAGGTGGAAAGACAGACCACCATAGCTAGAGTCAGGGTGAAGATTCTGCCAAGTGTCCACCAAGTCAAAGGAGCCAACTAACTCCTTTAACTTCTTTGCCGATGCTGGGTCACGCTGCAGGCCAAAGCAGTCCTCCTTCTTGATGATACAGTTGAAGTCTCCCCTAAGGATGATACAGTCCCCAGGATCGATGGAACTCAGCATAGTGGACAGCTGACAGAATAGGTGCGTCTGTATCACCCCGTGCTTCGGGGCATACACATCGATAAAATGCAGAGATACACCATCCAGGTGGAGCAGATGGCCGGGCAGGACATCTTGGACTCTCACGATCTCGAGCTGGAAGGTTGGGGCCAGCAAGATCGCCACCCCACTAGACACAGAGGGAGTAGTGCACTGTCAGAGACAGAATGTCAGCCCAAGGCACCACTCGCTCTCAAGGACAGTCAATGCCTCTTGGTATTGCTAATGAAAACATTCAAGATTCAAAGATTGAAGTGCTTTTATTATCAATGGATGTATAAATTATACAACCTTAAGATTTGTTTGTTAAACAGGCAGTCGCAAAGCAAGGAACCCAGTATAAAAAATAAGACCAATCCCCACTGCCCACAGAGAAAGAAGAAAAAAAACAGATCATGCAAACAGTAGAAGCCAGCAACAGCAGCAGCATTCCGAACCACGCCAAGTCCTTAGATCCAAATCCTCGGAGCAGCCTGGAGTAGGCCCAAAACCTCAGGATTCTTTCATCATATCAACTGGCCAAGTTACCACATACTTTGCAGACATGAAGCACAGATTCACAGCCTTAGTGTTGTGGAGAGACGTGCCATGAGACAATCTGGGCCAGTGTTTAAATTCAAGTTATTAGTCTGACGCTACTGGGATCCAATGTAAATGATTAACTGCCGTGTACAGCAAATATATATATATATTTGTCTATGTATATGTGTGCGTGTGTGTGCGTGTGTGTGTGTGCGTGTGCGTGCGTGCATGTGCGTGTGCATGTGTGCGCGTGAGTGTGTCTGTGTGCGTGCGCGTGTGTGTGCGTGAGTGTGTCTTTGTGTCTGTGTGTGTGTGCGTGCACGCACATATGCATCCTTGGAGCGCTTCCACATAAGCTGGCTTCAGTCCATCCTGGGAATTACCTGGTGTGAGCGGGTGCCTCACACTGAAATACTTGTAAAGACCAACTGCAGGAGTATTGAGGCCATGATCACCCAGCGTCAGTTGCAGTGACTGGGGCAAGTGATAAGGATGCCTCCACGTCGGCTACCCCGCAGAGTGTTATACGACCAACTACATCACGGTCGACGCTCAGCTGGAGGGCCGAAGAAGCACTATAAGGATCAGATGAAGAACGCTTTAAGGAAGTGCAAGATCAGACCTGAGGACCTAGAGGATGTTGCAGCTGACCATATCACTTGGCGACAGCTGTGTAGGGATGGTGTTCACATTCTGGAGATGGAGAGAACAACCAGAAGACAGCAGAAGAGAGCCAGGAGAAATGCAGCCATGGTTGCCATCACTACCACCACCACTACCACATATACATGTCCCACCTGCAATAGAACTTGTGGGTCCAGGATAGGACTTAACAGTCATCAAAGATCTCACCGTTAAAGGACTGGATGTCATCATCGGATTTCAATGGACAACCGAAGAAGAAGAAGATGTGTCCATCTACATATTATGTTCCATACATCAGGAGCCATCTCTCTACAAAGGCAGACAGGAGTGGCAAAATTCACCACCACATTAGATACAGTAAGAGCTGCCTCTGGTCCCTCCTGTTGTGCTGGTCCTGGACACAAGTGAAGACACTGGGATCTGAAGCTACAATCAATCGGCTACAGAAACTCAGTAGGTCAAGCAACATCTGTGGGGAAGAAAGGTTTGTTAACGTTTGTAGCTAAAATTCTGCATAGACCCATCCTGAAACAAGGTTTTGACCGCTCCTCCCAGAGATACTGCTCGACGCAATGAGATGCTCCAGCAGAGTGTTGTCAAACTGAGGTGAGCTGTAAAAGGTTGGTGTGGTCCTTGGTCCTTGGGAGATGGGTGATTTGTGGGGGAGATCAGTGCATTGGGGTGGTGGTGGATAAGAGCTACCCAAGCCAGAATTAAGTGGTGAGATTAGTGGGTATGTGTGGATGGGGGCTGTAGGGCTGTTGGAGGACAGAAGGATAAAATGTGATGATATAACTTACTTCAGTGGGGTACAGGTGTGACGTTGTCCACAATGAGGCACACAAGGGAAAATTGGCCAAATACCCCAGAGGATCTTCACCAAATGATTACATAACTTGTTGTATATGATCCAAATGTAAGAGTCACATCAAATTCATGTGATTCAGCTTGGCAAAAATAATTATTGTCAAACACAAGAGCAGATGAAGGAAAGAACTGGGACTATGTACCTCAGTGAGTTGCACCACCTACCCACCGTTTTCCAGGTCTCTTTGTATGTATTAACTACATCAACAATTGATGGGGTTTCAATTATTTTCTGCCACAGAGTTCCAAAATTTTAACCCTTTCTATGTGACAATACTTCCTGCCTTACTCTGGTACTGTCTGGTCCCTAATTTTTTTTTTGACAATATGTTTCAGAATCCTGTGTGTGAAAATGCATGGCAAATAAGGGCTTATCAGGGTGGGTGTTGGAACTTATTGGGGGATGGATGACAACTAAATCTGACTCTGAGGTTGGGTGAGAGTAGAACTAGAGGTCATAGATTAAGGGTGAAAAGTGAAATATTTAAGAGGAACCTGAGCGGAAACTTCTTCACTCAGAGGGTGATGAGAGTGTGGAACAATCTGCATTGGAAATGGTGGATGTGGGTTAGATTTCAACATTAAAGAGAAAGTTGGATAGTTACATGGATGGGAAGGTCTTGAGGGCAATGGTCCTCATGCAGGTTGATGGCTCTAGGCAGATTAGTAGTTTGACATGGACTAGATGGGCTAAATGGCATGTCTCTGTGTGGGTGGTGTTCTACGGCTCTATGAAAACATTTTCACCATATCTAACTTTCAAGCTCCTGCACAACATCAGGCCTGTGTTAGGTTAACAAGCCGCACAGCATTAATTATAATAACAGATGTTGTAATTAAACACTCAAAAGGAAAAAGTATTCATACAATGATTTTCATATGGGAAAGGTAGTTTTAGGTTACAGAATAATATTAGTACAATGGGCAGTTGGAATTTAGTGTAAAAGGTGCATCTGAGGGTTCTAATAAAGTTTGGACATATACCATGAATGGTAGGCCTAGGGAGCAATGAGGAACAGACCAACCTTGACATGGCAGATCAAAATAACCCTGAAGGTGGCAGTACAACTAATGAATTGACTTTATTTCTTACATCCTTCACATACAAGAGGAGTAAAAATCTCTATGTTACCTTTATTTACTGTAAAGATCTTTACAATACATAGATTACACCATAAGACCATAAAACATAGGAGCAGAATTAGGCCATTTAGCCTATTGAGTCTGCTCTGCAATTCAGTCATGGCTGGTTCTTCCTTCCCCTCCTCAACCCCATTCCCCAGCCTTCTCCCCATAACCTTTTATGCCATGTCCAATCAAGAAACTATCAATCTCTGTCTTAAATACACCCAAAGACCTGGCCTCCACAGCTGTATGTGATAACAAATCCCACAAATTCATCACCCTCTGGCTAAAGAAATTTCTCCACATCTCTGTTTTAAACGGATGCCCCCCATCCTGAGACTGTACCTTCTTGTCCTAGAGTCCCTCACCATGGGAATCATCCTTTCCACATCTATTCTGTCTAGGCTTTCAACATTTGAAGGGTTTCAATGAGGTTTCCCCCACCCCATCCTCCTAAATTCCAGTGAGTACAGACCCAGAACCATCAAACGTTCCTCGTATGATAACCCTTTCATTCCTGGAATCATCCTTGTGTACCGCCTCTCAACCCTCTCCAATGTCAGCTCATCTTTTCTTAGATGAGGAATCCAAAACTCTGCACAACACTCAAGATGAGGCCTCACTAGCACCTTATAAAGCCTCAGCATCATATCCCTGCTCTTGTATTCTAGACCTCTTGAAATGAATGCTAACATTGCATTTGCCTTCCTCAACAATGACTCTCCCTGTAAGTTAACTTTTAGATTGTTCTGCACAAGGACTAAAGTACCTTTGCATCTCAGATGTTTGTATTTTCTTCCCATTTAGAAAATAGTCTGCACATTTATTTCTACTACCAAAGCGCATGACCATGCATTTTCCAACATTTATTTCATTTGCCACTCTCTAATCAGTCTTCTTTCTCCTAATCTGTCTAAATCCTTCTGCATCCTGCCTGTTTCCTCAACATACCTGCCCCTCCACCAATCTTTATATCATCTGCAAACTTGACAACAAAGCCATCTATTCTATCACCTAAATCATTCATAGACCGCATAAAAAGAATCAGTCCCAACACCACACATTAGACACGTGACACACCTCTGCTTGTTTAAATCTGTTACTAAAGAAAGGATCAGAAACATTCTGGAATTCTCATTGCCATTAACAGCAGAGAGTACCAGACATAAATCACTGAAACCTATATCAGTAGCAACTAATTTCAAATGTAAATTGGGTGTCCGGTAAAAATGTACGAACATACTGTATATACTGTGTGTGAATGTTTAAGTGTATATATGTATGTAGATTTGAGAGTGCGTGTGTGCATCTATGCATTTATGACTGTCTGTATAACCCTGCAAAGACAGACAAGAGTAATAAAATATAGCATCACATCCAGCACCAGCAACATGTTTCACCATCCGTTGAAAAAACTGTTTGAAGGTCAGACAAAAGTAACACAAAGTAACTGGGAGGCAGTGGCCTCTGCTTCAGAGATGAAGACTATATATAAACTGGAGATGTATCTCCAGCACTGTCTTAGTAAATACTCTGTGTCCACCAAACAGAAGGAACAATTCAAGGATGCTTTCAAAGCCTCTTTGAAAACTTAGAAACGTCTCAATATTTCGTTGGAACCTCAGGGCCATGTCTACTTGAAATGACGAAGGGACACATCAGATGATTTGAAAAGCCACCAGAAACAGCTGAGCACAAGGAAATCTGCAGATGCTGGAAATTCAAACAACAACACACAAAATGCTGGTGGAACACAGCAGAAACAGCTGAATGTAAGTTCCACCTCACACACTGTCTGTGATCCTTCCCTCTTACACATGGTGTGAAACAAGCATGGACCAGAAAGCTTAACTGCAGAGATGAGGTGACAGTGACTGATCTGACATATTCTGCTAACCTCATGATGGTGTCCGAGTTATCTCAAAAGCCACAAAGCCAGAGTAGAAACTCACTGATGATCTGAGGGACTGACCAGGAATGTGTCTGAAGAAGGGACTAGTTGTGATTGATACTTACCATTATATATTGGTTGCCTGGGAAAGCTGATAGATTGTGGAGAATATTTTTGAGATGTCTGCAGTCAGTAGATAGCAGACTGATAATCTCTGATATTGAGCCATCGACTAAACAGATTTTCCATATACGTATACTGAAGATTGTTGTTACTGGAAGGATGGATAATCAAGCCATTTAATCTTCTACAAGCTACAATTGCATTTCATAATTCAGAATTGGGATACATTGTGAACTTGTATCTCTTTACATTCCCACAGCAGAATGATGAGGGCTCTTTCACAGCTCACTGTGACACCTCAGTGTTTGAAGGGCAGTTTATAACCTCTGATTATTTGGTTCAATTTTCAGTGTATGAGTCGCCTGAAACAAACACTTTAGCCCACATTTTCTAAGCTGATTATCAAGCACATATCTAGAATAATCCCATTTCCCAGCACTTAGCCTGTAGCTTTCAATCCTTAGTACTTCAAGCCTCATTCAGATGCTTATTCAAAGTTGTGAGAGCTCCTGCCTCCTCTACCTTCCCAAGGAAAGTGTTCCAAACACCTGGGTGAAAACATTCTTCCATAAATCTCCTCTAAACCTGAGTATTTTCATTAGAGAGTGCCCAGAGCAAGTTCACAAGAATAATTCTGGGAATGAAAGGGTTAACACGTGTAGAGTGTTTTATTTCTCTGGGCCTGTTCTTGATGGATTTTGGAAGAATGAGGAGGAATTTCCTTGAAACCTATTGAATACTGAAAGGCTGAGATCAAGTTCATACGGAGAGGATGTTCCCTGTAGTGGAGGTATCTAGAATCAGAGGACACAGAATAGAAAGATGTCCCTTTAGAACAAAGATGAAGAGGAATTTCATCATTAATAACAAAGAAAGCAGGAGAATGGGATTGAGAGGGATAATAAATCAGCCATGATGGAATGGTGGAGTAGATTCGATAAGCAAAATATCCTAATTCTGCTCCCATGTCTTATGGTCTATGGTCTAAACCTCTTACCATGCACCCTAAACCTGTGCTTTCTACCTTTTGATATATAGAGGTATCTAAAATTATGAGGGGTATAGATAGAATGAATGCATGCAGGTTATTTCCCCCTCAAGTTGGATGAGATTAGAACTAGACGCCATGGGTTAAGGGTGAAAGGTGAGGGAGGGAGAACTGTAATGTATGGATTTATTTCTTTTAGAGCAATGACTCTCCTCTGCACTACATATGTTCTCTCTCTCTCTCTCTCTCCCTCCCTCCCTCTCTCCATCTCTTCACGCATGTGTGCTTGCTTTTATTTTCATTGTAGCTGTGCAAAGAGGCAACAAATTTGCAACAGGTATGAACCTAAACGTCAGAAAATATCATGACTGCCCCAACAGTTACGGCATGAAACAGCAAGAGGATAATTAAACAGTACAGAAGCAGTCACAGATGCTGTCAAAGGGGTAGTACACAGTGAAAGGCACACAACAAGCAAAATTAAAGTGAAAATAATGTTCCAATGGCTTCATTAGGGTAAGAAAGCACCCATACTTCTTAGCTTAATAGGTGCAAGAAATTACAGTCTCTTATGCAACTTAGTAGCCCCAGCAAGCAAGATGTTTGATGAAATGGTCACAATTGTACAAATCATTTGAGCCCTAAAGTGCTGGTAATAAGTGGGAGATTTAGATTTCATAAAATGTACCTGTCAAAGGATGAAAGCATTCCTGAATACATTGTAAAACCGCACAAATTTTCCCAGTACTGTGACATTAGAGATGGACTCACTGATGCTTTAAGGGACAGGCTTTATGTGGCACGTTTGGTCATGAGAGGCTACTGGCAGAAAGAGACGTAAACTTAGAATGAGCATTGACCATTGCAATACCATTAGAATGCAGCTGTCATGGTCCAGATTGGGTTTCCTTTAAATTTACCTAGTTTGTGTTACGATCCGGACTGTTGACTCCTTGTTTCCCTTTAATTCCCTGTTTTCCTGTGTCCCTCAGGCTTGGTGATTAAAGGCAATTTACTCTTGACTGAACCGGCAATTTATAAGACTCCGGCTTCAGCCGTCCGGCGCGAGAGCGTTATGGAGCGTTAACGAAGTCACCGAAGCCAGTGCAAGCCAAAGTCATCTAGCTGGAGCCATATAAGTTTCTTGCTGGAGCAAGCCAAGTCTCCTCCCGAAGCAAGTGCCAGCAAGCTGCCTTCCCTCGCCAGAGCGGGTCCGGGCAAGGTTAACCCGCCAGGGTGAGTAAAGAGCTCCCGCTGATTGGAGCAAACTTGGGCCCAGTTATAGTACCGTCCATTGTTCTGTGGTCTCGTATCCAACTCAGTAGGCAGGCCATTTGTCACTACTCGAGTGGACCGTCGTTTGTGTTCCGTGTATGAGATCCGGCCCTATGTCCTGTCCCCAAAAAGGGGTCCTGACTCTGTGTAAAGCCCCAGCCCTGCATCCTGTTCCCAAAGATGGGTCCTAGCTCTGTGTTCTGTGTTCCTGTGCTCCAGTCCCGGCTCTGATGTTCCAAGTATCAAGTCCAAGGTCCATGTTCCAAGTCCTGGCTCTGACCCCCGAGCTCCAAGTCCTAGCTTCCAGACCCTGACTGCCAGCCTAGTCCCGGGCCTGAGTCCTCGTCCATTACACCTATTCCCGCTTCCTCTTTGCTCTCCTTGATTTCTCTCTCTTCTATCCTTGCGTCACGGCTCTCCTTGTAAATAGTATAAACTCTATTTAGTTAACCTTACAAAACGTGTTTGCGTCCTGCATTTGGGTCCTCCTCCAGCACCCTGGCCCCTCCACATTGTGACAGCAGCAAAGGATGCAGCAGAACGACAAAGAGATTATAATGTGAAATGCACAAGATGTCCCTGAATGGTACAAAAAGCCAAAATTGTTATTGATGTGGCAAATCCTCCCGTGTTGCAAATGATTGTTGAGTCAAAGAAAAAGCTTACAGACAAGGTCACATGGAGAGTGTGTGCAAGGTAGACACAAAGCACAACTGAGTGAAAAGTTTCAAATGCAAAACTAAACAAATGCAGAAAGTGACCGAATGTGAAACAGAATTACCATAGTCAATGAAGCCAAAACCATGGCAACAAACAATGTCAGTGACAAATTTCCACTTCCTCCTCTTTGATTGATTTTGGCTTCTCAATCTCATGAAGGATGCGAAAGGTGGGTGGCAGTGTGAAATGTCAGGAGGATGTTATGACTTGTTATGCAGGGTGACTTGGACAGGTTGGGTGAGTGGGCAAATGTATGGCAGATGCAATTTAATGTGGATAAATGTGAGGTTATCCACTTGGGCGGCAAGAACAGGAAGGCAGATTACTATCTAAATGGAGTCAAGTTAGGAAAATAGGAAGTACAACGAGATCTAGGTGTTCTTGTACATCAGTCAATGAAAGTAAGCATGCAGGTACAGCAGGCAGTGAAGAAAGCTAATGGCATGCTGGCCTTTATAACAAGAGGAATTGAGTATAGGAGTAAAGAGGTCCTTCTGCAGATGTACAGGGCCCTGGTGAGACCCCACCTGGAGTATTGTGTGCAGTTTTGGTCTCCAAATTTGAGGAAGGACATTCTTGCTATTGAGGGAGTGCAGCGTAGGTTCACAAGGTTAATTCCCGGAATGGCGGGACTGTCATATGTTGAAAGATTGGAACGACTAGCCTTGTATACATTGGAATTTAGAAGGATGAGAGGGGATCTGATTGATTCATACAAGATTATTAAGGGATTGGACACACTGGAGGCAGGAAGCATGTTCCCACTGATGGGTGAGTCCAGAACTAGAGGCCACGGTTTAAGAATAAGGGGTAGGCCATTTAGAACAGAGATGCGGAAAAACTTTTTCACCCAGAGAGTGGTGGATATGTGGAATGCTCTGCCCCAGAAGGCAGTGGAGGCCAAGTCTCTGGATGCATTCAAGAGAGAATTAGATAGAGCTCTTATAGATAGCGGGGTCAAGGGATATGGGGAGAGGGCAGGAACAGGGTACTGATTGTGTATGATCAGCCATGATCACAGTGAATGGCGGTGCTGGCTAGAAGGGCTGAATGGCCTACTCCTGCACCTACTGTCTATTGTCTATTCTCTTTGAGTCACTGTGAGTAACCCTAGGTGTCCTCACTGCAAAAACACGCATTCTATGCTGCCTCTGCTTCTTCTGCCCTGGGCGCTTTGCAGAGACAGTGGGAGGTTTTTACATGGTTCTCTCATTCCACTCTGTTTAACAGTTTGGCTTAGCAAAGTCTTTGGCTTAGCAACAGTCTGCACCAATGCAAGTTGTTACACTCAGGCAACATGTTTCAGTTGCCTTGTTCAGTCAACCTTTATTTTGCTGTGGAATTTTTCCATTGTTTTTAACAGCTAGTATTTCATTTATTAATTCCTTGGGATGCGGGCACTTCTGGCAAGGGCAGTATTTATTGCCCACATGAAAGTGAGGACCACCATCTTTTAAATTAGAATCATAGAAAACCTAGAGCACAATACAGGCCCTTCAGCCCACAAAGTTGTGCCAAACAAGTCCCTACCTTAGAAATTACTAGGGTTACTCATAGCCCTCTATTTTTCTAAGTTCCATGTACCTATCCAAAAGTCTCTTAAAAGACCCAATCATATCCACCTCCACCACAGTTGCCAGCAGCCCATTCCATGCACTCACCACTCTCTGCATAAAAAAACTTACCCCTGACATCTCCTCTGTACCTACTTCCAAGCACATTAAAACTGTGCCCATTCCCATTCGGATATGTCTATACATGGCCTCCTCTACTGCCATGATGAGGCCAAACTCAGGTTGGAGGAGCAACACCTGATATGTGAACATCGAATTCTCCAACTTCCAGTAATTCCCTCCCTCTCCCTTCCCCCATCCCACTTTCACTCTGTCTCCTCTTCTAGCTGCCTATCACCTCTCTCATTCTGCCTTCTTCTACTACCCATAGTCCCTTCCCCTTAGATTCCTTCTTCACCTCTCCTGCCTATCCCCTCCCCCACCCCTTGATCTTTCCTCTGATTGGTTTTCTACCCTCCCCCCACCTTCTTTATGGGGCCCCTGCCCCCTCCTTCTTCGGCCCAAAACATTGACTGCTCATTTCAACGGATGCTGCCCAACCTGCTGAGTTCATCCAGCTTGTTTCTATGTGTTGATTAAAACTGTGCCCTCTTGTGTTAGCCATTGTAGCCCTGGGAAAAAGCCTTTGAATATCCACATGAACAATGCCTCTCACCACCTTATACACCTCTAACAAGCTCATCTCTCATCCTCTATCGCTCCAAGGAGAAAAGGCCAAGTTCACTCAACCTGTTTTCATAAGGTATGCTCCCCAATCCAGGTAACATCCTTGTAAATCTCCTCTGCACCCTTTCTATGGTTTCCACATCTTTCCTGTAGTGAGGTGACCAGAACTGAGCACAGTACTCCAAGTGGGGTCTGACCAGGGTCCTATATAGCTGCAACATTACCTCTCGGCTCCTAAACTCAATTCCACGATTGATGAAGACCAATACACCGTAAACCTTCTTAACCACAAAGTCAACCTGCACAGCTGCTTTGAGCGTCCTATGGACTCGGACCCCCAGATCCCTCTGATCCTCCACACTGCCAAAAGTTTTACCATTAATACTATATTCTGCCATTATATTTGACTTACCAAAATTAACCACTTCACACTTATCTGGGTTGAATGCCATCTGCCACATCTCAGCCCAGTTTTGCATCCTCTCAATGTCCCGCTGTAATCTCTGACAGCCCTCCACACTATCCACAACACCCCCAACCTTTGTGTTATCAGCAAACTTACTAACCCAACCCTCCACTTCCTCATTGAGGTCATTTATAAAAATCACGAAGAGTAAGGGTTCCAGAACAGATCCCTGAGGCACACCACTGGTCACCGACCTCCATGCAGAATATGACCCGTCTACAACCACTCTTTGCCTTCTGTGGGCAAGTCAGTTCTGAATCCATAAAGCAATGTCCCCTTGGATCCCATGCCTCCTTACTTTCTCAATAAGCCTTGCATGGGGTACCTTATCAAATGCCTTGATAAAATCCATATACACATCTACTGCTCTTCCTTCATCAATGTGTTTAGTCATGTCCTCAAAAAATTCAATCAGGCTCGTAAGGCATGGCCTGCCCTTGACAAAGCCATGCTGACTATTCCTAATCATATTATACATCTCCAAATGTTCATAAATCCTGCCTCTCAGGATCTTCTCCTTCAACTTACCAACCACTGAAGTAAGACTCACTGGTCTATAATTTCCTGGGCTATCTCTTCTCCCTTTCTTGAATAAGGGAACAACATCCTCAACCCTCCAATCCTCCCGAACCTCTCCTGTCCCCATTGATGATGCAAAGATCATCGTTGGAGGCTCAACAATCTCCTCCCCCACCTCACACAGTAGCCTGGGGAGCATCTCATCCAGTCCCGGCGACTTATCCAACTTGATGCTTTCTGAAAGCTCCAGCACATCTTCTTTCTTAATATCTACATGCTCAAGTTTTTTAGTCCACTACAAGTCATCACTACAATCACCAAGATCCTTTTCCATAGTGAATATTGAAGTAAAGTATTCACTAAGCACCTCTGCTATTTCCTCTGGTTCCATACACACTTTCCCACAGTCAAACTTGATAGGTCCTATTCTTTCACGTCTTATCCTCTTGCTTTTCACATACTTGTAGAATGTCTTGAGGTTTTCCTTAATCCTACCTGCCAAGGCCTTCTCATGGGCCCTTCTGGCTCTCCTAATTTCCTTCTTAAGCTCCTTCCTGTTAGCCTTATAATCTTCTAGATCTCCAACATTACCTAGCTCTCTGAACTTTTCGTAAGCTTTTCTTTTCTTCTTGACTAGATTTACTACAGTCTTTGTACACCACGGTTCTTGTACCCTACCATAACTTTCCTGTTCTACTGGAACATACCTATGCAGAACTCCACACAAATATCTGCTGAACGTTTGCCACATTTCTTCCATACCTTTCCCTGAGAACATCTGTTCCCAATTTAAGCTTCCAAGTTCCTGCCTGATAGCCTCATAATTCCCCTTACTCCAATTAAATGCTTTTCTAACTTGTCTGTTCCTATCTCTCTCCAATGCTATTCTAAAGGAGATAGAATTATGATCACTATCTCCAAAATGTTCTCCCACTGAGAGATCTGACACCTAACCAGGTTCATTTCCCAATACCAAATCAAGTACAGCCTCTCCTCTTGTAGGCTTATCTAGATATTGTGTCAAGAAACCTTCCTGAACACTCCTAACAAGCTCCACCTCATCTAAACCCCTTGCTCTAGGGAGATGCCAATCGATATTTAGGAAATTATAATCTCCCATCACGACAACTCTGTTATTATTAGTGGAGAGCAGCCAGTGAGTGAGTGGGCCAGTGAAGGAGTGGAGCTTTGAGGCTTTGGCTCAACAGGTTTTGGCATTTGGATTGTTCAATCAAGTCAATCAAGATTTGAATAGCTCAGACTCAGCAGAAAGCAGTTGATTGGGCAATCAAGATTTGAATAGCTCAGACTCAGCAGAAAGCAGTTGATTGACCAATTAGGGTTCAAATCCATACATCCTCAAGGTCACTGCACAGGTTGTTAGGATAGTTAAGAAGGCCTACAGGATGCTAGGCTTCATTAATAGGGGGATTGAGCTCAAGAGAAGAGAGGTCATGTTGCAACTCTACAAATCTCTGGTGAGACTGCACTTACTCTGGTCAGACTGCTGCTGCTAAGTTAACAAATTTCACGTTACATGCCGGTGATAATAAACCTGATTCTGATTCCGATACTTTGCATCAATGAGCAACAGTCTGAGGATGTGCTGGGGGCAGGATACAAGTGGCAGCACACTTCTGGCACCAACAGAGCATGCCCACAACTTACTAACCCTAACCTCTGCATCTTTGGTATGTGGGAGGAAACCAGAGTACCCAGAAGAAACACACGCGGCCACTGTGAGATTGTATATAGACTGTGGCAGGAATCGAATCCCATTCACTGGTGCTATGGAAGTGGAGATGACTCCATCATGCCCCGGAATTGTGGAAAGGCAGTGGAATGTCAAGAGATAGATAGATAGATAGATACTTTATTCATCCCCATGGGGAAATTCAACTTTTTTCCAATGTCCCATACACTTGTTGTAGCAAAACTAATAACATACAATACTTAACTCAGTAAAAAAATATGATATGCATCTAAATCACTATCTCAAAAAGCATTAATAATAGCTTTTAAAAAGTTCTTAAGTCCTGGCGGTTGAATTGTAAAGCCTAATGGCATTGGGGAGTATTGACCTCTTCATCCTGTCTGAGGAGCATTGCATCGATAGTAACCTGTCGCTGAAACTGCTTCTCTGTCTCTGGATGAATCACTTGCTGGAGATACTCAGTCAAGGGGGTGTCCTTGTACTCACAGAATTTGTGTGGCAGTGCTTCCTGCAACCTATTCACATTAACACCAATGTCCCCAATTCTTCTGCATCATGATCATTTACAACAACTAATTAACCTATAAACTAGCAGAACTTTTTCCTAATGGAGGAAAATGAGAGCATTAAGGACATGAAAATTTCAAAGTTTAAATGGTTCAGCACATAATAGATGGGCTGAAGGTCCTGATTCAGTACTGTAATTTTTTTTTGACTATATCTCTAAAACTCCACGCAGAGGTCAGTTGCGGCAGCAGCACTAACTGCTGTAGTACAAACCCACCTTTCGCTGGGTGGCAAATTTGCTAATGTTACTTTTAATCCCTTCATCTAAATCATTAATGTATATTGTAAACAGCTGCGGTCCCAGCACCGAACCTTGCGGTACCCCACTGGTCACAGCCTGCCATTCCGAAAGGGACCCATTAATCGCTACTCTTTGTTTCCTGTCAGCCAGCCAATTTTCAATCCATGTCAGTACTCTGCCCCCAATACCATGTGCCCTAATTTTGCCCACTAATCTCCTATGTGGGACTTTATCAAAAGCTTTCTGGAAGTTCAGGTACACTACATCCACTGGATCTCCCTTGTCCATTTTCATAGTTACATCCTCAAAAAACTCCAGAAGATTAGTCAAGCATGATTTTCCCTTCATAAATCCATGCTGACTCGGACTGATCCTTCTACTGCTATCCAAATGTGTTGTAATTTCCTCTTTTATAATTGACTCCAGCATCTTTCCCATCACTGACGTCAAGCTAACCGGTCTATAATTCCCTGTTTTCTCTCTCCCTCCTTTCTTGAAAAGTAGGACAACATTAACCACCCTCCAATCAGCAGGAACTGTTCCTGAATCTATAGAACATTGGAAAATGATTACCAATGCATCCACGATTTCTAGAGAATTTCGAAGGAAACAGTAAAAATCAGAGAGGAAGGCAAATGCAAAGCAATTCTTCTGGAGTTGGAAAAAGAACTTATGTTAAAATAATGAGACAATTCAATTCATCTTATTGCTTTTCTGAAGGGAATTCAAAAACATAGACTTTTCTTTACATCTTAAATCATTTTACAGCCAGGTGAAAAATGGGAACACTGATCTGCCTGCAGCATCTCCCCGCAAACAAGAACATGAGAAGAACCGGATGAATCTTACCTTTACGATGTTTGCAAAATGGCTACTGAGGAATTTCAGGCAAATGTATCCACAAAAGGCTGGATTGAATCTCGGTTTTACATGTCATCTAAATGTCAGTCCATTTCAGAGGGTGGCATGACTTCAATGGCTACATCAATGTATGGTACTGATGCTGCAAGAGGATAATAAAGACAGCCAAGAATAACATCAGTGTCTCCCTTCCCACATTATTTGTGTGACATTTACTGGGAACATTACAGACTATGGGCCCAAAGCATTGGTGAGGATCCATAAGACCATAAGACATAAGAGCTTAACGAGGCCATTCAGCCCATCGAGTCTTCACCATTCAATCATGGCTGATTTATTATCCCTTTTAACCCCATCCTCCTGTCTGCTCCTCATAACTGTTGAAGGCCTGATTAATCAAGAACCTATACACCTCTGCTTTAAATATACTCACTAACGTGGCCTCCACAACTGTCTGGTAATTAATTCCATAGATTCAGTAGCTCTGGCTGAAGCAATTCTCCGCATCTCTGTTCTAAGTGGACGTCACTCTATTCTGAGTCTGTACCCTCTAGTTCTAGACTCACCCACTATAGGAAATACCTTCTCCACATCCACTCTATCTAGGCCTTTTAATATTTGCTCCCTACCAGTCATTCCACAATCTATTTGACCCACTACCATCACAAAGAAGGTACAGGAGCATCAGGACTAGGACTGTCAGGCTGGGTAACAACTCCTTTCATTAGGCTGTGAGACTAATGAGTACCCTGCCGCAACCAAGATCTCGTCACTAGGAGCTGGCTATTTACTGTTTACTTTATCTGTGAAGCAGGCTACATGCATTTTGAATTATATTTGTGTACCTTATTTATGGGAATTTTTCACTTTATGTGCTATGCACGATATATCGTGGTCTGTGGGGTGTACCATGGTCTGGAGGAGCATTGTTGCATTTGGCTGTATATATGTACAGTCAGATGACAATAAACTTGAACTTGAACTGAAATTCAGCAGTATCCCAAATTTCCATTGTCTGGTCTCTGTGATCTGATTCAGAGGTGATTGATGCAAACTCTAACCTCACCAGTTCTGAGGGACTTCCGTGAAATAATGCTTCTCTTTTCCCTGCCGTTCTCAGATTCCATTTTTATCTTTCAGTCTTTCCTATTTCATTGCTAGCTTCCCAAAGTTTTCCTTTCAACTTCAAATATCTTTTATGATTTGCAGCCAGCTAGACTCCAGTGGGAAGTCTATGGTGAGAGACGACTGAGATGTCTACTTGCCTACTTCAGTACTTTAGTAGGATTCTCCCCAAGGCTCCATGGTCCACTGTCCTTTCTCATGTTTCTGTGTCTTCAATAACTCCTTCATTCTTTGGTAATACAGAATGCATTGTTCAGAACTGATGCAGCATCTGCTGGCTTACACTCTATATAGTTCAGCTTTCTTCTGCTTTTTCATAATTTTTCTATCATAGAGATTCAATACATTTCCTCTCATCCCGCTCAGTGATTTGTACCCTTGATGCAAATGGTTTGTGCATGTAATTAAACAAAAAAACCTTAAGTGAATTAATCTTGTCAAAATCTGATCTCTAGTAAAGATACCTCACTGAGCACTTGATGTACCAGAAGCTGCAGGGCTATGGAATAGCATCTGGGAAGTGTGTTTAGACTGGATTTGGTCAGTATGGCTCAGATGGGCCAAATGGTTTGGACAGATTGGTTTATTATTATCACATGTACCAAGGTACACTGAAAAGCTTGTCTTGCATACTGTTCATAGAGATCAGATCATTACACAGTGCATCGAGGTAGAAGCAGGTAAAATAATAACAGAATGGAGAATAAAGTGTAAGAGCCACAGAGAAAGTGCAGAGCAGGTAAACCAATAAGGTGCAAGATCATGCTTGCACACTTGTGGTCAAGAATCCATCTTATTGTGTTAGGGAATCAGCTAACAGTCTGAGAAGAGTGGGGTAGAAACTGTCCTTGAGCCTGGTGAGATGTGCTTTCAGGATTTTGTATCTTTCACTTGATGGGAGAGGGAAGAAGAGAGAATATCCAGGGTGGGTGGGGTCTTTGAGTATTACTGGGGCAGCAAGAAGTATTCACAAAGTTCATTGAGTGGAGGCTGGATTTTGTGATGCACTGCACTGTGTCTAAAGCTCTCTGCGGTTTCTTGCAGCCATATGCAAACAGTTGCCATGCCAAGTTTTTATGCATCCAGATAAGATGCTTTCTTTGGTACTTTAAGAAAAGTTGGAAAGTGTCAAGAGAGTCATGCCAAATTTCTTGTTCTGTCAAACCTTTCCATGATTCAGAGTGAGCCTGGAGGTCTGGCCTTGTATTGCTGCTTTAAGAGATCAGGACTGTATTGCTTTGAAGACATTTCAACCGTAACCATATCGAAAAGACAATTCCGGAGAGAAGATGTATTTATGTGGCACCAGGGCAACTTTTTTAAAAACCATTGATGTTGACTGTGGCACATTGATTGACACAGTGCAGAACTTTGTGTGAATGCCTAGGTGACTGCATTTTGTTAACAGCTAATCTGCTGCTCTCATGTAAAGCATGGATTTATATTGGTCTTTGAGAAATGGAAGGAGAATTCTGAACACGTGTACACAGTAAAATGCTCTGCCTCTTCACAGAAAGACATGCAACTTTAAATGACCATTTGTAAACTGTTGTGATTAATTATGTTAAAACATGCTTAGAGAGAAATTATTAATTGGATGGCCTTGGAGGCCAAGTCAGTGGGTGTATTTGAGGCGGAGGGTAATGGGTTCTTGATTAGTGGGGGTGTTGTAGGTTGCGAAGAGGAGGAAGCAGGAGAGTGGAGTTGAGATGGATGATGAATCGGCTACGATGGAATGGTGGAACAGACTTGATGGGCTGAACGATCTAATTTTGCTCCTATATCTTATGGACTTATGATGGTGGGAAGGTAAGACCATACAATCTTTAGTGAAGATGCAGAGCATTAGTGAATATTAACAATGGGATAAATGTCTGTCTGCCCTTTGTACCCCCATTAGAATCATAGAAACACAGAAAAACTACAGCACAATACAGGCCCTTTGGCCCACAATGCTGTGCCGAACATGCACTTACTTTAGAAATTACCTAGGATTACCCATAGCCCTTTATTTTTCTAAGTTCCATGTACCTATCCAGGAGTGTCTTAAAAGACCCTATCGTATCTGCCTCCTCCATTGTTGCCGGCAGCCCATTCCATGCACTCACCACTCTCTGCGTAAAAAACTTACCTCTGACATCTCCTCTGTACCTACTTCCAAGCAAATTAAAACTGTGCCCTCTTGTGTTAGCCATTACAGCCCTGGGAAAAAGCCTTTGACTATCCACACAATCAATGCCTCTCATCATCTTATACACCTCTATCAGGTCACCTCTCATCCTCCGTCGCTCCAAGGAAAAGGCTGAGTTCACTCAACCTATTCTCATAAGGCATGCTCCCCAATCCAGGCAACATCCTTGTAAATCTCCTCTGCACCCTTTCTATAGTTTCCACATCCTTCCTATAGTGAGGTGACCAGAACTGACCACAGTACTCCAAGTGGGGTCTGACCAGGGTCCTATATAACTGCTACATTACCTCTCGGCCAATTATTTTCTCTCTATTCCTTTAACCTGTCTCTTTCCAATTATTGCTTTCCTCCCTCTCACTCTCTGTTGTTCCCTCTCTGCCTAACTTCTTTGTATTGCTTTGTCTCTTCTATTTAGAGTCATAGAACATGACAGCACAGAAACAGGCCTTTCAGCTCATCTAGTCCATGACAAACTGTAATTCTGCCTTGTCCCATTGACCTGCACCTGGACCATAGCCCTCCATACTCTCCCATCCACGTTCCTATCCAAGTGTCTCTTAAATGTTACAATCTAACTTGCATACGCTACTCTCTCAGTTCTCTCTACCTCTCCTTAATCTCTCCCTCTCTGATAAAATTCCTGTCATTCATCCCTTTCTTTTTTTTAATCTGTTCTCACTTTCAACCTGTTATCCATTAGGAATTTCACATCCTTCAGCTGACTATTGATCATCAGCCTGTCATAGTTACCAGCTGCTTCTTGGACAGAAGCTGGACTCGAGATTTGAGCTGATTATCCATTTATACAGTTTGGTGGAGGTATTACCTTCAAGCTAGGCTTTACCTAGTGCTTCACAGTTCACTATTTTTCTGTGAAAAGACTAATAATCTCTCCAATACAATTCATTTGTCAGCTAAATTAAAAGCAGGGAATACACCGAAAACTCAACATTTCCGGTCAATGATGTTTCATAAGAAGTGTATTGTGACTGCTTGTTATCCAGTTCCTGTGTTGATTCTGAGATCACGCAGTGTGACATGGAAGCAGTAACTACTCTGCCGCATCCTTTGAATAAGATGAGCCAGGCAAGATAACTGCAAGCCTTCCGATGTTGTTTCTCAAATAGACAAATTGAATCAGAGTTGTGTTTATTATCACTGACATGAGCCATGAAATTTGTTCTTTTGCACCAGCAGTACTGTGCAATACATAAACAAATCATGAAATATAAAAGTCAAATTTGTGCAAAAAGAGATCAATATAGTGAGTTTGTGTTCATGGGTTCATGGAATGTTCAGAAATCTGATGGCAGGGAGCAAGAAGATGTTCCTAAAATATTAGATGCTTACCTTCAGGCTCTTGAAGAGGGGCATGTCTTGGATGGTGAGGGTCCTTAGTTATGAATGGTGCCTTCTTGAGGCACCTCCTTTTGAAGATGTCCCCGATGCTGGGAAGACTAGTACACACGATGGAGCTGGCTGAGTTTACAACTTTCTGTAGCTTTTCCCAATCATGTGCATTGATGCCTCCATACCAGAGAAGGATGCAATCAATTAGAAAGCTATTGACGTTGAAATTTGTTGGAGTCTTTGGTGACATACTAAATCTCCTCATAATCCTAATCAAATATAGCTGCCAGCATTCCTTTACCATATTTGCAGCAATATGTTGGGCCCAAGATAGATCTTCAGGGATGTTGACACTCAGTAACTTAAAGTTTCTTGGGTTCCTATAAGTTACCTTTGACAGACGGTGGAGTCCTCCCATGGTCATACTCTGGCACTGTGCAGGAAGAGCCAACCTGGAGACTGTGCCCAAACTATGGAAATGATACACCCTGACAACCAGGCAACGGGTAGGATGTTTGACAGGCACATGCCACTTGCATGAGAACTAATGATGTGTGGGAATGTGGATAATGAGGAAAGAGCAGACAAAGTCAACCACAGAGAATGATAGATCAATTCTTTTTATTTTTGCCATAGTAGGTGGAAATACTTATGAAATATTAAAATTTATGTCAGAGCACAGCTGGTGCTGAGAGAGCAGTTTGTAATTACTAGGATGCTGGTGTCTTTATGAGTGATGTTGTAATTCAGTACAATGGACAGCCTTTATCCTGTTGCCATGCCATTATTTGTTATAGAAATAAATTTGTTATAGAAAATAGGTGCAGGAGTAGGCCATTCGGCCCTTCAAGCCTGCACTGCCATTCAGTATGATCATGGCTGATCATCCAACTCAAAACCCTATACCTGCTTTCTCTCCATACCCCCGATCCCTTTAGCCACAAGGGCCATATCTAACTTCCTCTTAAATATAGCCAATGAATAGTTTGTGAAGTGTGTTCATCTCAATACATTCACCTAGATCACTGAACACACGTTACTGAAATGGGAACAAACTCTGGTGGAGGAAGTTAAATTCATGGAGATTTTAAAATGGTTCAATAGATTTAAAATCATGTAGAATGATTAAAACCTGTTCTAATTATTAATGATCAGAGAGCACAGGTAAAGACTGGCAGGAAGCAAAGAGTGGGAATAAAGGGAGCCTGTTTAGGTCGCCCACTGGTGACTTGTGATGTTCCGCAGGGACCGGTGTTGGCACAGCTTCTTTTCACATTATACAGTATGTCAATGATTTGGATGATGAAATTGATAGTTTTGCGGCCAAGTTTGCAGACGATACAAAGTTAAGTGTACGGGTAGGTAGTGCTGAGGAAGTAGGAAGTAGGAAGTCAGCAAAAGGATTTCCATTGAACTGAAGTGTATGGTCATGCACTTTGATAAAAGATATAAAGGTACAGTATAGACTATTTTCTAATTGGACAGCAAATTAGAGATGTAAAAGGTCTTAGGAATCCTCATGTAGGATTCCCTAAAGGTAAAAGCAGGTTACGTTTGATGATAAGGAAGGCAAATTCAATATTAACATTAATTTCCAAAGGATGAGAATATGAAGGCAAGGATGAAAACGTTGGTGGAACTCAGCAGGCCAGACAGCATTTATAGATAAGAGTAAACAGTCAATGTTTCAGGCTGAGACCTTTCACCAGAACCGGAAAAAAAAACATGAGACGTCAGAGACCTAATTCTGACTTCAGTGACTCCAACTCCCTCATCTTTTTTCTCCAAGTTTGATGAAGGGTCTCAGCCCAAAACGTTGACTGTTAACTCTTTACCATAGCTGATGCCTTGCTTGCTAAGTTCCTTCAGCATTTTATGTGTGTTACTTGGATTTCCAGCATCTGCAGATTTTCTCTTTGATATAATGCTGAGGCTTCATAAGCTATAGGTCAGACCACACTTCAAAGACCAAAGTTCAAGTTCAAAGTACATACACAATCTTGAAATGCATCTCCTTACAGGCAGCACAAAACAAGAAACCCGAAAGAACCCATTAAAAGAGACAAACACCCAATGCGCAGAGAGAAAAAAAAACATATATCATGGAAGCAATAAAAGCAAGCAACAGCATTCAAACCTAAAGTGAGTCCACAGTCACAAAGGTAGTCGGAGCAGGCCCACAGTGCCGCGGAGTGGACTAAATGTCACAGAGCAGCAAACAGAACCTGCTCAACCCTTGCCTCTGATCACAACCCTTTCAATCCATCCAGCCTGGCATTTATATTGTCCAAGTTCCGGTTTGCCCCTCGCACTAGGGCCTGGGCCCTGTCACATCGATACACTCTGGGCCTGGACCACACCTCCACATTCTGCCTATACCCGATCTTTCCAAATCAATCCAGCACTTAGAGCGATCCAACCTCGCTCTCAGTTTAGGTGGATGGGCTCCAAAACTCCTCCACTCCGACTTTCCCCCACTTTACTCGCTCTGACTTCATCTCGGATATGCCTCGACCTTGCTCCGACTCCGCACATCTTGACTCTTGGGTCAGCTTTGCCTTCGCTCACTTCTTCATTGTTTGCAGTGGTAGTTTATCACAATTTTATGCAGAAAAAAATGTATTATTAATAAAGTATTTAGTTTTATTTCTTGCTTTAAGAACTGTCAGTAATATGCTGTTCATCTTCAGTAGCACCATCTTAAACCATATTGTCAGTAGTTTATATAAGAAAGGATGTACTGTTATTGGAGAGAGTCCAGAGGAGGTCCATAAAAATTATTCTAGGAATAAAAGATTCATGTTTGAAGAGTGGTTGATAGCTCTGGGCTAGTAGTCACTGGAGTTTAGAAGAATGAGGGGAAATCTTATAGAAACCTATTGAATGTTGAAAGGCCTAGATAGAGTGGATGTGAAGATGATCTTTCCAATAGTGGGGAGTCTAGGACCGGAGGGCACAACTTCAGAATACAACAGAGGTGAGGTGGAATCTCTTTTGCCAAAGGGTGGTGAATCTGTGGACTTAATTGCCACAGGCAACTGTAGAGGACAAGTTTTTGGGTATACTTAAAGTGGAGATTGATAGATTCTTGATTGGTAAGGATGTCAAAGGTTACAGGGATAAGGCAGGAGAATGTGATTGAGAGGGTTAATAAATTAGCCTGATGGAATAGTGGAGCAGACTTGATGGGCTAAATGGCCTAATTCTGCTCTTGTGTCATGTGGTCTAATCAAATAGCAAGGAAGCAGGCTCTTCAGTCCATTGTACTTAGTCATGAGTATCTCCCTATACCAAACCTACCTACAAACTCTCAGCTTCCGGCTTTCAATTCTAAGCACGTGAGATTCTGCAGATGCCGGAAAGGTTGAGAAACACACACAAAATGCTGAAAGAACTCAGTAATTCAGGCAGCAGGAAACAGTCAACACTTCAGGCAGAGACTCTTAATCAGGGATTGGCAAGGAAGGGGGAAGAAGCCAAACTATTAGATGGAGGGTGGGGGAGGAGCACAAGCTGGCAGGTGATAGGTGAGACTTAGAGAGGGGCAAAGTGAGTGGGTGGGAGAGAGGGTGAAGTGAGAAGCTAGGGGGGGATGGATGGGAAGAGGTATGATTAAAATTCCTTCTTCTTACCTTAAATCTCTGACCCCTTGTTTTAGAAATCCCTATGATGCCTACCTAATGCCTTTTATATTGTTTTATACCTGTCAGATCTCACCACAACATCCTTCATCCAGAGAAACAAGCCCAGTGTCTCTGGTCTCTCCCCAAAACTGAGTCCCCACTCCAAGTAAAATCCTGGTGATCTCCTCAGCACTGTCCCACACAATCACATTCTTCTTAAAATGAGGCCAGCACAAGTGCAGACAATACTCTAGGGTTGGTCTTTCCAGTATTTGTAAAGTTCCAACACAAAGTCCCAATTCTGTGTCCTGACCTAGAAGGCAAGCCTTCCTTACAACCTATAGCCTATAGATCTGCGTTGCACTTTCAAGCAGCTGTGAAAGGAGGAACTGAACAAAAAAAAACCCAACTACTAAACCACAGCCACCACTTACTCTTGCTGACACTGCACCAGAATATGTGGATTCTGGATTGGCCTCTACAGCCACCAGAGAACCCACCAACAGACAACCCCTTAGGAGAACATCATACTCGACTTGAATGATCACACTACCACTCTTTACCTGCACTGCTAAGAGTCTATTGTATCACTTCCAGGACTTGAACTCGACCCACTCTGGAGGAACCAGATGCAGGTAGCACGTCACCTCCAAGATATCCAAGCCCTCAGTCAGGGCAGCCCTGAGCTTCCAGATGCCTATGGCTTTAGTTCTATGTCTTGCAGCTTCCCTGTCTTCAGCCTTTCACATTGTCCAACAATACCTATGTAAGCTGAAGGAACAGCCCATCAAATTCTAGTCAGGTCCGTTGCATCACAGGATTCAGTAGTGAATGAGGGAACTACCCTGGTTCTTCCTTCTCTCTGTAGATGTACCCTTTTTCCTTTCTCTATCTCTGAATTAATAGCTTTTGAGGCACTTGACAATATTCATCTAGGCCTGCTTATAGAAAACCCTACTAATCTCTTTATACTAACCTTCTTTTGTTCTTTGGACATATTTGAATCTTATTTCTATATTTCTTTCCAATGGAGCAAGAGTCCATTCAGCCATTCAAGTCATTCCAGGCTGTTAAAGAAATTTCATCACTCCTATTCCCTGAATCCTACTGTTTCTCATATGTCCATTCACTTCCTGTGATATTCCCCATCATACACCTACATTCTACACCATCATTATTATGTGCTGTGTCGTGTGATGTGGGCAATCATGGTCTTTCCATGACCATGATTGTTCTTGGAAAATATTTCTTCAGAAGTGGTTTGCCATTGCCTTCTTCTGGGTAGTGTCTTTACAAGACAGGTTTCCCCAGCCATTATCAATACTCATCAGAGATTGTCTGCCTGGCATCAGTGGTTGCATAACCAGGACTTTTGATGTACACCAGCAGCTCACACGACCATCCACCACCTGCTCCCATGACTTCATGTGACCCTGGTCAGGGGAGCTAGGCAGGTGCAATATCTTGTCCAAGGGTGCCTTGCAGCTAGCAGAGGGTAGGAGCACCTTACACTTCCTTTGGTAATGACGCAGCGCCACCCTGCCACCCATCATAGAGTACACCTAATCCCAGGGGTAATTTACAGCATCAAATAGGTTATTGGGATGTGAGGAAAAAACGGAGCATTGTGGGAAGCATAGAATGTAGAACATAGAACAACACAGCATATTACAAGCCTTTCAGCCCACAATCTTGTGCAGAATTTTTTATCTACTCTAAGATCAATGTAAGCCTGCCCTCCTACAAAACCCTCCATTTTTCTATCGCCCGTGTTCCTTTCTAAGATTCTCTTAAATGTCCCTAATGTATCTGCCTCTAACACCACCCCTAGCCATGCATTACACGCACCCATCACTCTCTGTGCAAAAAGAAAACTCACCCCTGACATCATCACTTTATTTTCCTCCAGTCATCTTAAAAATACACCCCATTGTATGAACCAATCTACACGGTGAATGAGCAAACACCATATGGACAGTGCCAGCCAAGATCATATCCATGGGGTGGGGGGAGGGGTTTGGCACTCTGATGAATCAGAATCACCTATTGTGCACTGTGTCATCCAGATTGGATGAAGGTTCATTGACTGTGTTCCGCTCACATTGATTGCTGCCTGATCGTTGACTGCGTGAAGTATTGCATTTTGTACCTGAGGACTAGGCGGTGCTGTGGCCCAACTCTTTGGAAGAGCCAGCAGAGGCTAGGAAGGCTGATTGAAAGATTCCACCATCCATGCTGACTATTCTTTGCCAATTTGCTATATCTCTGTATTTTTCTGTTATTCCCCGATTGCCACTTCTTAAAGTCAGTCTGCGGATATATAAACTCCAGTAATTTGCAAGTGATGGATCAACACTCTGATAAAAATCTTTATATCTTGTTGCAAATCATTTTTACCTACTTTAATCAAATTGCAATGCTACACTCTTAAATAAATCAAAGAATGTTTATTAAAGCAAATTTTATTTCCTTTTAATGCAGGTTTTTAACTATTCTCTGTGTGTACTGGATGAAAATGGACTTAACACTCAACAGCAGGTAAGTATGTCTAAGCAAAACTCAAGGGAGCAGAGACAGTTTTTAAAATCTGTTTTCTGTTTTGGGGGGTGGTCTGTGCCCTGACTGATAGGAGCAGAATTAAGCTATTTGGCCCATTGAGTCTGCCTCGCCATTTCATCATGGCTGACTCAATTGTCCTTTCAGCACCAATCCCCAGCTTTCTCCACATATCCTTTCATGCCCTGCCCAAACTCTTCCTTAAATATAGATAAACACTTGGCCTCCACAGCTGTCTGAAGCCAAGAATTCCACAGATTCACCACTCTCTGGCTAAAGAAATTCATCCTCATCACCGTTCTAAAAGGACGACCCTTGATTCTGAGGCAGTGTGCTCTGGCCTTAGACTCTCCTACCATAGGAAATATTCTCTCCACATCCACTCTATCAAGGCCTTTCAACATTTGAAGGGTTTCAATGAGGTCACCCCTAATTCTTCAGAATTCCAGTGAATACAGGCTCAGTGCTATCAAGCACTCTTTATATGACAAGCCATTTAATCCTGGAATCATTTTCCTGACGCAAACACGAGAAAATCTGCAGATGCTGGAAATTCAAGCAACACACACAGAATTCTGGTGGAAAGCAGAAGGCCAGGCAGCATCTATAGGAAGAAGTACAGTCGATGTTTCAGGTCAACACCCTTTTTCGGAACCTCCTTTGAACACTCCCCAGTTTCAGCACATCCTTTCTAAGAAAATGGGATAAAACCTGTTCACAATACTCCAAATGAGGTCTCACGAGTGCTTTTATATTCTAGTCCTCTTGAAATGAATGATAACATTGCATTTGCCTTCCTTGTCACAGACTCGACTGGCAAATTAACCTTTAGAGAATCCTGCACAAGGACTCCCAAGTTCCTGTGTGCCTCAGTTTTTTGTATTTTCTCTCCATTTATAAAATAGCCAATCCTTTCACTTCTTCTACCAAAGTGCATGACCATAAACTTCTGAACACTGTATTCCATCTGCCAATTCTTTGCCCATTCTCCTGATCTGTCTGTCCTTCTGTAGCCTCTCTACTTCCTCAGAACTACCTGACCCCTCGACCTATCTTCATATAATCAGAAAACCTTGCCACAAAGCCATCAATTCCATTATTTAAATCATTGACAAACAATATGAAAAGTAGCAGTCCCAATACTGATCCCTGAGGAACACCACTAGTTACTGGCAGACAACCAGAAAAGGTTCCCTTTAGCCCCACTCTTTGCCTTCTGCCAATCAGCCACTACTTTATCCATGCTAGTATCTTTCCTGTAATACCATGAGCTCACAGCTTGTTAAACAGCTTCATGTGTAGCACCTTGTCAAAGGCCTTCTAAAAATCCAAGTGCACAACATCAACTGATTTCTCCTTCACCTACCTTGCCTGTTAGTTCTTATATAATTTCAACAGATTTGTCAGGTAAGATTATCCCTTGAGGAAACCATGCTGACAACAGCCTGTTTTATCAAGAGCCTTCAAGCACCCTGAGACCTGATCCTTGATAATTGACTCCAACATCTTCACAACCACTGATTAATTGGCCTATAGTTTCCCTTCTTATGCCTTACTCCCTTCTTGAAGAGTGGAGTGACATTTGCATTTTCCAGTCTTCTGGAACCTTTCCAGTTTTTGTTTCTAGTGATTCTTGAAACGTCATTACTAAAGCTTCCACAATATTTTCAGCCACCTCTTTCAGAACCCTGGGTTTACCATCTGGTCCAGTTGACTTATCTACTTTCAGACATGTCAGTTTCCCAAGAACCTTCTCTATATTAATTGTAACATCACACACTGCATGACCCCTGACACCTGGAACTTCTATCATTCTGCTAGTCTTCCACAGTGAAGACTGATGTAAAATACTTATTCAATCCATCGGCCATTTCCTTGTCCCCCATTACTATCTCTCCAGCATTGTATTCATGCAGTCTGCTATTCACTCTCACTTCTTTTTTACAATTTATGTACCTGAAAAAATGTTTGGTAACCTCTTTAATATTATTGGCTAGCTTATGTCATCTTTACTTCATAATGACTTTTTTAGTTACCTTCTGTAGTTTTTTTAAAAGATTCCCAATCCTCCAAATTCCCACTAACTTTTGTTCTAATATATGTCCTCTCTTTAGCTTTTATGTTGGCTTTGACTGCTCTTGTTAGCCATGGTTGTGTCATCTTGCCTTTAAAATACTTCTTCCACTTTGGGATGTTTGCCAAGACCCTTCGGCAGGACTCCTGGCCCAAAACATCGACTGCATTCTTTTCCATAGATGCTGCCTGGCCTGCTGAGTTCCTCCAGCATTTTGTGTGTGCTGCTTCGATTATATTATGATCACTTACCCTGCAGGGTTCTCTAATTAAGCTCTCTAATCAATTCAGGTTCATTGCACAACAGCCAGTCAAGAATAGTTGATCCCCTTGTGAGCTGAACTATGAGCTGCTCTAAAAAGCCATCTCATAGGCACTCTGGAAATTCCCCCTCCTGGAATCCAGCTCCAACCTGATTTTCCCAATGTACCTGCACATTGAAATCCCCCATGACTATTGTAACATTGCCCTTTTGCCATGTATTATATCTCCCATTGTAACTTGTAGACCACATCCTTAGTACTGTTTGGTGGCCTGTATACAACACCCATCAGGGTCTTTTTACTCTTGCTGTTCCTTAGCTCCATCCACAATGATTTAACACTGTCCAGCCCTATGTTGCCTTTTTGTAATAATTTGACTTCATATTTTGCCAACAGAGCAACGTCGTCCCTTTCTGCCTGTGTTTTGATACAATGTATATCCTTGAGCATTAAGCTCCCAGCTATAATCTTCTTTCAACCCTGATGGAGTGCTGCCTACAACATCAAGCATGTTTTATGAAGGGAAGGAAAATAATCTTAACCTTGAGCTTTGACTTTGCTTTTTCTTGTGGAAATCTTGAAGAGGTAAAGCCTCAAGATCACACTATCACTGTTTACTCAAAGAGCTCTGTGCATCCCCTTGCTTTCCTCTAATTTGCTCTTGCTAATCAATCCAAACAGAGTATTCTGAAGGGAGCATGTGAACAGCCAGAAGTCTTGGTACACGTTGGTACCAATGATATTGGTAGAAAAAGGGAGGAGGTCCTGAAGAGAGAATTCAGGGAGTTGGGTAGAAAGCTGAAAAGCAGGACTTCCAGGGTAGTAATCTCAGGATTGCTGCCTTTGCCACATACTAGCATGATGCATGGCTGAGAGACTGGTGTAGGGGGCAGGGATTCAGATTCCTGGATCACTGGGGCTTCTTCTGGGGTAGGTACGACCTGAACAAAAAGGATAGGTTATACCTGAACCCAAAGGGGTCCAATATCCTAGAGGGCACCTTCAATAGAGCTTTTAGGGAGAGTTTAAACTAATTTGGGAATGGAAATGGGAACTGGAGTGATAGGATTGAGGAAGGGGAAAACAGAAATAAATCAAAGATTGCGTGAAAATGAGATTATAGAAAGAACAGGCAGGAGTTGAAGCTTAATCACAGCCAGTGGCATGAGCTACAGGGCAATAGAGGCGTGGTGCAGTTAAAACAGAAACCAACAAATACTGGACTGAGAGTGTTATATTTGAATGCACACAGCATAAGGAATGTAATGGATGATCTTGAAATTCAGCTACAGATTGGCAAATATGATGTTGTGGCCATCTCTGAAACTTGGCTAAAGGATGGCTGCCATTGGGAGCTGAACTTCCAAGGACATACGGTGTATCAGAAAGATAGGTTAGTAGGCAAAGGGAGTGGTGTGGCTCTGCATATAAGAAATAATATTAAATCGTTAGAAAGGGATGGAAAAGGATTGGAAGGTGTAGGGTCTCTATGAGTTGAGTTAAGAAATGGCAAGGGTAAAAGGACCCTAATAGCAGTTGTATATAGGCCTCCAAACAGCAGCCGGGATGTGGATTACAAATTACAGCAGGAGACAGAAAAGGCCTGTCAGAAGGAAAATGTCATGATAATCATTGGGGAGCTTAACATGAAAGTGGATTGGTAAAACCAGACTAGTACTGGACCTCAACAGAGAATTTATAGAATGTCTAAGGGATGGCATTTTAGAACAGCTTGTTGCTGAGCCCACTAGTGGATCAGCTGTGCTGGATTGGATGTTGTGCAATGATCTGGAGGTGATAAGAGAGCTTAAGGTTAAGGAACCCTTAGAACATAAGAACATAAGAAATTGGAGCAGGAGTAGGCCATCTGGCCCATCGAGCCTGCCCCACCATTCAATAAGATCATGGCTGATTTGTCCGTAAACTCAGCTCCATCTACCTGCCTTTTCCCCACAACCCTTAATTCCCCTACTATGTAAAAACCTATCTAACTGTATCTTAAATATATTTAGTGAAGAAGCCTCAACTGCTTCCTTGGGAAGAGAATTCTACAGATTCACCACTCTCTGGGAAAAACAATTCCTCTTTATTTCTGTCCTAAATCTTCTCCCCTGAATCTTGAGGCAATGTCCCCTGGTTCTAGTCTCACCTACCAATGGAAACAACTTCCCTACTTCTATCTTATCTATCCCTTTCAAAATTTTGTATGTTTCTATAAGATCCCTTCTCATTCTTCTGAATTCCAGAGAGTATCATCGCAGGCGATTAAATTTCTACTCATAGGTTAACCCCTTCATCCCTGGAATCAACCCATTGAACCTCCTCTACATTGCCTCCAACGCCAGTATATCCTTCCATAAGTATTGTTGGGCTTGAAATTCTGCCCTGTGTTCGTTTAGGAAGAGAGACAACCAACACCGGAATATTACAAAACTTAGGTTTATTGCAGAATTCGTAACTGGTACAGCGAATCGACGGAATCGCTGGAGAAGGCACGTTCCGACCTCCCCTTACAATCTGCTCTTATTTATATCCCTTTTCCCCCCAGCACAACCCCCCGCTACATATTAGGTAATATCGGGCACTTGTGTCCATCTTATTGGCCCGCAGCCATATGCTCACGAGTTACCTGTTTCTTTTGTTTACTGAATCGCGTGACACTGTTAGTTTCGGTGTAGCGGGGTCCCCAGTTTCGCTCCCCCCACCCTCTCATTACGTGAGCCACTCCTGACCTGTAATGGCAGTCTCGAATTAACCCTAACATTAACCCTAACACTCCCTCCCTTGGCCTCCCAGAGGCCACACCCCTTACAAGCTTTTCCGCGGCTGCCGGGATCAGGCAGGGAGGTGAGCGTCCCCCGGCACTCTTTGGCGTGTCCTCCCTATTTGCTTATCCTGATTTGTCCGACCTAGGGTCACAAAATATGGATAGGGGTTCCCTAAACATCCGCAATTTTTACAAGAAGCATGCAACATTTCAGAAAACTTATTCAAGAACAAATTCACAATCCCCCCCTTGCCATGGTCCATTTCAGTCCGTGTCCTCCCATAGCGCGTCCGCTTTCCGGGAGGGCCGTGTCCTCCCCTTCCACTGGGAACAAGGGTGCCTGGTACGCCGGTGGAGTTCCATCCTTTCCGGTCAAGGCTCGATCTATAGTCCCGCAACAACAACCACACGTAATAAAGATAGCAATTGAAATAGACAGTCCTAGAGCCGACTGTCCCAGAAACGCTCCCCACTTGCCAGAGGTCTTATTTAGCCAGTAGAAAATGGTGCCAGTTATTGTCCCCCTCCCTTCTTACCTTTTAATGCCCTGTTGGAGACCTCGGTGACAGGGTATGGACCATGCCACCGTTTTCCGTTCCAGGTGAGCTTCCCCGGGCCTCAGAGGAACACTTCCACTCCTACCTTGATGGTGTCCGACCCCTGCGGCTGCTCACTGTTAGTTTATTGAACTCGCACAGTTATCAATTTTACCATATTTCTAAAAACTCTCATATACTCTGTTACTCAACACACAAATGTCTGAGTTTCGGTAACTCGAAATTGAAGTGCTCCATGGCTCCCTAGTACACAGAGAGGATCAAATATGGGACGGTCGCCTTTCAAAACCTGACCTTCGCGTGGGAGATTTCTCCTCTTAACAACCAGTCTAAGGTAGGCGCCGTCAGTATCCCCGTGCACTAAGGTGTACCGCGGAACACTTTCTCTTCTCCTCCTCACTCCTGAGACTTTTATGCCCATCGTGGGCGGCGGGTACCCTCACTCAGAAGACTTTTCCACGGGCGGAGGATCTTCCTAAAAACAGATAAGAGTTAGTACTTACCAGTCACGATTCTACACCGGGAATAATCTCTCCCAGGGTAATTTGGGGTTGGTGAGGATCCGTCAGCAGACAAGATCTAACTCAGTGATTTAACTATCTAGTGGAAGTCTTCGATATAACAGGCACTTCCTGACCTTAGTCGAGCTTGCGGCCGCAAGTTGTCTGCTGTCGGACCCGCCAGCCTGTGTTGTCTCTCCCTCCCCACGTCGGGGTCACCAAATGTTGGGCTTGAAATTCTGCCCTGTGTTCGTTTAGGAAGAGAGACAACCAACACCGGAATATTACAAAACTTAGGTTTATTGCAGAATTCGTAACTGGTACAGCGAATCGACGGAATCGCTGGAGAAGGCGCGTTCCGACCTCCCCTTACAATCTGCTCTTATTTATATCCCTTTTCCCCCCAGCACAACCCCCCGCTACATATTAGGTAATATCGGGCACTTGTGTCCATCTTATTGGCCCGCAGCCATATGCTCACGAGTTACCTGTTTCTTTTGTTTACTGAATCGCGTGACACTGTTAGTTTCGGTGTAGCGGGGTCCCCAGTTTCGCTCCCCCCACCCTCTCATTACGTGAGCCACTCTTGACCTGTAATGGCAGTCTCGAATTAACCCTAACATTAACCCTAACAGTATGGAGACCAGAACTGCACACGGTACTCCAGGTGTGGCCTCACCAGTATCCTGTAAACTTGCAGTATGACCTTCCTGCTGTTGAATGCAATCCCTCTAGCAATGAAGGCCAACATTCTGTTTGCCTTCTTAATAACCTGTTGTACCTGGAAGCCAACTTTTTGCGATTCATGAACAATCACTCCCAAGTCCCTCTGCACAACAGCGTCCTGCAATCTTTCACTATTTAAAAAATAATCTGCTCTTCTATTATTCCTTCCAAAGTGGATGATCTAGTATTTACCAATGTTGTATTCCATCTGCCAGCCCTTGGCCCACTCACTTAACCTATCTATATCCCTCTGCAGACTCTCCACATCCTCTGTACAATTTGCTTTTCCACTCAGTTTAGTGTCATCAGCAAATTTTGCTATGCTACACTCAGTCCCCTCTTCCAAATCATCAATGTAAATGGTAAACAGCTGCAGGCCCAGCGCCGACCCTTGTGGCACCCCACTCACCACTGACTACCAACCAGAGAAACACCCATTTATACCAACTCCATGCCTTCTCTTGGTTAACCAATCCACTATCCATGCCAATACACTTCCTCTGACTTCATGCATCCGTATCTTTGGGTATCTTTGTTACCTGGGTTTCAGCACCTAAGTTACAGGGAAAGATTGAACAAGTTAGGTCTTTATTCTTTGGAGCGTAGAAGGTTGAGGGGGGACATGACAGAGGTATTTAAAATTATGAGGGGGATAGATAGAATTGATGTGGATAGGCTTTTTCCATTGAGAATAGGGGAGATTCAAACAAGAGGACATGAGTTGAGAGTTAAGGGGCAAAAGTTTAGGGGTAACACAAGGGGGAACTTCTTTACTTGGAGAGTGGTAGCTGTGTGGAATGAGCTTTCAGTAGAAGTGGTAGAGGCAGGTTCGATTTTGTCATTTAAAAAAAATTGGAGAGGTATATGGACAGGAAAGGAATGGAGGGTTATGGGCTGAGTGCAGGTAGGTGGGACTAGGTGAGAGTAAGCATTAGGCACGGACTAGAAGGGCTGAGATGGCCTGTTTCTGTGCTGTAATTATTATTTGGGTATATGGAATAGTGATCACAATATGATCAAGTTCACTTTGAAATTTGAGAAGGAGAAACTAAATTCCAAAGTGTCTGTATTTCAGAGGAATAAAGAAATTTAAAATGACATGAAAGGGGAACAGGCCACACTTGACTGGAAAGAGACACTTAGCAGGAAGGACAGCAGAGCAGCAATGGCTGCGAAAAATGAGGGAAGTGCAAGACAAGATATATTCCAAATAAGAGGAAATTTTCCAATGGAAGAAGGACACTACTGAGGCTGACAAGTGAAGTCAGAGCCAAAGTAAAAGCAAAAGAGAGGATATGCAAGGAAGCCAAAGCTAGTGGGAACATACAGGATTGAGAAGCTTTTAAAAACTTACAGAAGGAAGTTAAGAAGGTCATTAGGAAGAAAAAGATGAATTATGAAAGGAAGCTGGCAACTAATATCAAAGAAGATACTAAAAAGCTTTTTTTAAGTATATAAAGGGTAAAAGAGAGTTGAGGGTAGAGATAGTACCTATACAAAATGACACTGGAGATATTGTAATGAGAAATGCAGAGGTGACAGAGGAACTGAATGTGTGTTTTGCATCAGTCTCCACAGTGGAAGACATCTGCAGTATACCAGACATTCAGGTGTGTCAGGGCAGTGAAGTATGTGCAATGAAAATTATGACTGAGAAGGTGCTTAAGAAGCTTAATGGTCTGAGGGTGGATAAATCTCCTGGACCTGATGGAACCCTTGGGTTCTAAGGAAGTAGCTAAAAAGAATGCGGAGGCATTACCAATGATCTTTCAAGAATTGGTAGATTATGACATTGTACCGGATGACTGGAAAATTGCAAAAGTTATTTAGCTATTTAAGAAGGGTGGGAGGCAGCAGAAAGGAAACTATAGACCTGTTAGCCTGACGTGAGTGGTTGAGAAGTTGTTGGAATCGATTGTTAGGGATGAGATTACGGAGTACCTGGAGGCACATGACAAGATAGGCCAAAGCCAGCATGGTTTCTTGAAAGGAAAATCCTGCCTGAGGAAATTACAAGCAGGGTGGACAAAAGAGATGCAGTAGATGTAGTGTACTTGGATTTTCAGAAGGCCTTTGACAAGGTGCCATGCATGAGGCTGCTTAGCAAGATAAGAGCCCATGGAATTACAGGGGAGTTACTAGCATGGGTGAAGCTTTGACTGATTGGCAGAGAACAGAGAGTGGGAATAAAGGGATCCTATTCTGGCTGACTGCCAGTTACCAGTGGAGTTCCACAGGGATCGGTGTTGGGACCACTGCTTTTTACAATGTATGACAATGATTTGAAGTATGGATTTAAAGGATTTGTTGCTAAATTTGCCAATGATACAAAGATAGGTAGAGGAGTGGGTAGTGTTGAGGAAACAGAGAGCCTGCAGAGAGACTTAAATCGTTTAAAGGAACAGCCAAAGAAGTGGCAAATGAAATACAATATTGGAAAGTGTATGGTTATGCTCCTTGGTGGAAGAAATAAACGGGAAGACTATTTTTAGATGGGGAGAGAATTCAAAATGCAGAGATGCAAAGGGACTTGGGAGTCCTCGTGCGGGATACCCTAAAGGTTAAACTCCAGATTGAATTGGTGGTGCAAAAGGCGAATGCAATGTTGGCATTGATTTCTAGAGGTATAGAATATAAGAGCAGGGATATGATATTGAGGCTCTATAAGGCACTTGTGAGACCACACTTGGGGTATTGTGTGCAATTTTTGGGCTTCTTATTTTAGAAAGGATATACTGTTACGTATTCAGACAACAATAATTAAAGATGAGTTAGACGAAGGGTTTTATAACGAATAACACGTTTATTAAACACTGATAACAAACCCCCTTCAAATGTAAACAAACCCAAACAATGATCCGAGCTCAGCTGCTGACAGCTGGTCAGACAGTTCTTAATAGCTTTGCAGTCTCAAACAGTCTTCAAAGTAGTATTGAAACGAACTCAGTTCGTTAAAGCGATATGCCGACAGTTCAAAAGCTCACGGTACTTTTAAAAGGAGAGACTTTTTAAAAGCGATGTAAATTCTCTTCCACGTCGATGTCCTTCGATTCCCAGCGTCGAACTCCCACGTCAAATTTTATTAAATATAACAACTTAAAGTGACTGACCTTCCTTCCACAATATTCTCAATCTCCCGCTTTTTCCAGCGGAGATTATCGTGAGAATAGTAAACGAAATCCTTCCGAATGAGGATCACACAAGATCGAAGTCAATCCATCGAAAATCGATTCTTCTCGATTTGTCTTCCAAACTTCACTCTCCATTAGCAAAGAAACCGTTGGCTCTGACCTTTTAAACTTTAGGCATTAACAAAACTTCATTTTTAACTAAACTGCGTCATCACATTAAATCACACAGTGATATGAAGTCATCTTGGCAAATCCAGCCACGAACTGCCCCACCTGACAGGGTGGGTCTCCCTTTTATACCCTGTAGAAAAAACCTGTCACATGACCTCTACTGGCGGGAAAATGACATCACTCCACCATTACCTCATGTCCAGTATAACTTCAACCCCAGTCACGTGACAAGGGTACCACTGTCACGTGTCACGGGTACGTAACACCTCCCTCCAAAAAAAACATTTTTGGTCTGACAAGAACAAAAATTTTAACAATTACTTACAAGAAAAAAAAAACAAATGTATAAATCATATAACATACACAATATACAATACAGTAGGAGTGTTACAATAAAAAAAACCACTCCAAAAAAAAAATTGTACATTCAATATCGAGATAGACAATCAGCAACCACATTATCTTTACCTTTAATATGAGTTATCACAATATTGTACTCTTGTAACATCAAACTCCAATTTAACAATCTTCTGTTTTTGTTTTTCATCTTACTCAGAAAAACTAACGGATTATGATCAGTGTAAACAATAAGTGGTTTTTGAGTTGTACCAACATATACCTCAAAATATTCCAAAGCTAAAACAAGAGATAACAATTCTTTCTCTATTGTTGAATAGTTTCTTTGATGCTTATTAAATTTCTTAGAAAAGTAAGCTACTGGATGATCAACCTCATCACCCTCATTCCTTTGCATCAATACTGCTCCCGCAGCTTCATCACTAGCATCCACAGCTAATGAAAAAGGTTTTTCAAAGTCAGGTGCCTTAAGCACAGGTTGTTCACATATCATTGTTTTCAATTTTTCAAATGCTTCCTGACAAAACACTGTCCACACAAACTTTACATTCTTCTGCAGAAGATTAGTTAATGGAAGGGCAACATTAGCAAGATTCTTACAAAATTTTCGATAATATCCTACCATTCCCAAAAATCTTCTGAGAGTTTTTTTCCCCGTTGGAGTGGGAATTTCCAAAATTGCCTGAACTTTTGCCTGAACAGGAGCTACCTTACCTTGACCTACAACATAACCAAGGTAAGTCACAGTAGCATGTCCAAATTCACTCTTGGCTAAATTAATAGTCAAGTTAGCTTTTGAAAGCTTTTCAAACAATTTCTCCACCGCAATAATGTGTGCTTCCCAAGTATCATTTCCTGTCACTAAATCATCAATATAAGCATCAGTATCTTTCAAACCCTGAATCACAGAATTAATCATCCTCTGAAAAGTACCTGGGGCATTCTTCATCCCAAATGGAAGAACATTATACTCATATAACCCAGATGGAGTTACAAATGCAGAAATCTCTCTACCTCTGTCCGTTAATGGAACACACCAATACCCTTTCAATAAATCAATCTTTGTAAGGAACTTTGCTTTTCCAACTTTACCTACACAATCATCTACTCTAGGAATTGGATATGCATCTGTTTTCGTTACAGCATTCACCTTCCTATAGTCCGTACAAAACCTAATACTACCATCAGGTTTTGGCACCATTACACATGGCGAACTCCAATTCGAGTTAGAATGTCTAATAATATCATTCTCTAACATGTATTCAATTTCTTTCTCAGCAAGTTCACATTTTTCCATGTTCATCCTATATGGATGTTGTTTAATAGGTTTGGCATCTCCAACATCTACATCATGTGAAGCTATAGTAGTCCTTCTCGGAACATCTGGAAACAAATCCTTATACTTAAAAATCAATTCCTTCATCTGTTGTTTCTGCTCTAGCTGTAAATGTGCTAATTTCTCATCCATATTTTCCAAAATAGTTGAATTAGGTAACCTAACAGAAACAATGTTAGATTTAGAATGAAAGTCAGATGAATCATCTATCATGTTCCCAGTTAAATCCAACTCATTCTCACTAACCACAACAGTCACAGTATCAGATTGTTTCTCAAAATATGGTTTAATCATATTTATGTGGCAAAGTTGTGTTGACCTTCTACGATCTGGAGTTTTTATTACATAATCCACATCATTAACTCTAGACACAATTTCATAAGGTCCATGAAATCTAGCTTGTAAAGGATTTGTCTGCACTGGGAAAAGAACCAACACCTTATCTCCAGGCTTAAACATCCTCATCCTAGCTTCCTTATCATACCAAGTCTTCATTTTCTCCTGAGTCAACTTTAAATTTTCCTTGGCTAAGCTACAAGCTCTATGTAACCTGTCCTTAAATTTCAAAACATAGTCCAACAAATTAGTATGCACTTCCTTACTAATCCACTGTTCCTTTAATAAAGCTAAAGGTCCTCTAACTCTATGTCCAAACACAAGTTCAAATGGACTAAAACCTAAAGATTCCTGTACCGATTCCCTTACTGCAAATAAAAGTAAGTTTATACTCTCATCCCAGTCACTTTCATTCTCCACACAATATGTCCTAATCATATTCTTGAGAGTAGAATGAAACCTCTCCAAAGCACCTTGCGATTCTGGATGGTATGCAGACGAAGTAATTTGCTTAGCTCCCAATTTATAAACTATCTGTTGAAACAATCCAGACATAAAATTACTACCTTGATCAGTTTGTATTTCCTTAGGCAATCCAAAATAAGTAAAGAATTTTATAAGAGCCTTCGTCACAGTTTTAGCTTTTATATTCCTAAGTGGTACTGCCTCTGGAAACCTAGACGAAGTACACATGATAGTCAACAAATACTGATAACCAGTTTTTGTCTTTGGTAATGGACCAACACAATCTACAATAACTTTAGAAAACGGTTCACCAAATGCTGGAATAGGTTGTAATGGAGCTACTGGTGTAACCTGATTTGGTTTACCCACAATTTGACAAGTATGGCACGTCTTACAAAACATCGCCACATCTTTTCTTAAACCAGGCCAGTAAAAATGTTTTAAAATCTTGTCCACAGTTTTCCTTACCCCTTGATGTCCACCTAAAGGCACACTATGAGCTAAAGTCAAAATCTCATTCCGATAAACTTTAGGAACAACTACCTGGTAAACAACATTCCATTCCTCACTTGCAGGAATTGTAGGCGACCTCCACTTTCTCATCAACACTCCTTTTTCCAAGTAATATCCTACTGACACCTTCTCAATTTCACTACCTAGTAAAGCTTGTTCCCTTAATTTTACAATCTCAGGATCTCTATTCTGCTCTGCTATCATCTCCTTCCGAGACAGAGACAAATCTTCATAGTCAGACTTACTCCCAGAATCTTGTTCAAACAACGAAGGTAAGAAAGTTTCTGACACATCCTCAAAACTCACATCCTGAGTTGAACAGTCATGAGTAACAACCTCATTCTGCACATCAATTTTTTTAGCCATAGCTCTAGTCACAACACAAGAAAAATCTGTGTTAGAATTCACCTCTGGTTCCTCTGATTCCATTGTCAAATGCACTTCAGGAAAAACTTGTCCACCTGCCAAGTCATTACCTAACAATAAAGAAATACCCTTCACAGGTAAGCTATGCTGTAATCCTACCTTAACAAATCCTGTAACTAACCCTGACTTTAAATTTACTTCATGTAAACGTACAGGCATAAAATCACTTTCAACACCTCTTATGTAATTTACCTCACCAGTATCACTCTCTTCATTAAACTTCAACACACTATCTAACATCAGTGATTGAGAAGCTCCAGTATCCCTAAGAATCTTTATTGGCACCAGAGTAGATCCTTCTTTCAAGGATACAAACCCTTCAGTTATAAAATGATCATATCCCTTTCTAACTTTGTCAGACTCTAACAAATCCTCATTTGTGTTTACCAAACCCTGTAACTTTACAGGTGCTTCAGTATGTTGCACACAAGCATCCGGAACTGCTTCCTTCTCTTTCTTTTTCAATTTGAAACAGTTAGCTATTACATGGCCAGGCTTCTTACAATAGTTACAAATAAGACCAAACTGTCTTTCCTTCACAGGTTTTCCTTCCTCCTTACCTCTCTCATTAACCTCTGATTTAATTTCTAATTTACCTGGAGTCTCCATATTATTTTTCCTCTTAAAAATTCTACCCTGAGGAAATTTATTCCTATGGATTAAAACATACTCATCAGCTAATCTAGCACAGTCCTGCAATTTATCAGTATCCCTCTCATTTAAGTAGGTCCTTACTTCAACAGGAATGCTTCTTTTAAATTCCTCCATTAAAATCAGCTCTCTCAATGTCTCATAGTCCCCATTTACATTTTTAGAAGAAACCCATCTCTCAAAACACATAGCTTTATCATAGGCAAATTCCACATAAGTCTTTTCCACAGACTTTTTCAAACTCCTGAATCTTTCCCTATACGCTTCTGGGACCAATTCATACGATTTGAGAATATTTTCTTTCACAATATCATAATCTAATGCTTGTGCAGCAGTTAAAGCTGTGTAAACGTGTCGTGCCTTGCCTTTGATTACACTCTGTAATAACACTGACCATTTATCTTTCGGCCACTCTGACATCCGAGCAATAGTTTCAAAATGTTGAAAATATCTCTCCACTTCTGTTTCACTAAATGGAGGGACCAATTTAATTTCTTGGCTAGCAACAAACGGTTTTCTAGAATCAGAAGACTGATTCTCAGACCTTAAATTCACCATTGCATATTCATATTCTCTTTTCTTCTGCTCAGATTCCAATTTACACCTCTCTAACTCTGCTTTACTTTGTTCCAACCTCATTTGTTCAATTTGCAACTGCATCTCCAGATTACTTATTGGAAACGATTCTAAAATCGATTCTTCAAAATGACCCGAAGCCACAAAATGTGATGCGATCTTTCTCTGTATTACAGCTTTTGATGTAAACGACAAAATCCCTTTAAGATGCAACCGATTAGCAAGTTCAGAGACTTCAGTTTTTTTCGCCTTCGCTAACAAATCCGCGACTGGCGAATCCAGAAACTCATCAATATTCATCGTTGCCGAATACCACTCACAAGCCAATCAAACAAAAAAAAATCGAGCAATCCCCGTTACCAAAACACCGACTCAAAATTCAAAAAACTTATTAAACTCAAATAATTCAATTCCGAACGTAGCCCCCATAATTATGTTACGTATTCAGACAACAATAATTAAAGATGAGTTAGACGAAGGGTTTTATAACGAATAACACGTTTATTAAACACTGATAACAAACCCCCTTCAAATGTAAACAAACCCAAACAATGATCCGAGCTCAGCTGCTGGCAGCTGGTCAGACAGTTCTTAATAGCTTTGCAGTCTCAAACAGTCTTCAAAGTAGTATTGAAACGAACTCAGTTCGTTAAAGCGATATGCCGACAGTTCAAAAGCTCACGGTACTTTTAAAAGGAGAGACTTTTTAAAAGCGATGTAAATTCTCTTCCACGTCGATGTCCTTCGATTCCCAGCGTCGAACTCCCACGTCGAATTTTATTAAATATAACAACTTAAAGTGACTGACCTTCCTTCCACAATATTCTCAATCTCCCGCTTTTCCCAGCGGAGACTATCGTGAGAATAGTAAACGAAATCCTTCCGAATGAGGATCACACAAGATCGAAGTCAATCCATCGAAAATCGATTCTTCTCGATTTGTCTTCCAAACTTCACTCTCCATTAGCAAAGAAACCGTTGGCTCTGACCTTTTAAACTTTAGGCATTAACAAAACTTCATTTTTAACTAAACTGCGTCATCACATTAAATCACACAGTGATATGAAGTCATCTTGGCAAATCCAGCCACGAACTGCCCCACCTGACAGGGTGGGTCTCCCTTTTATACCCTGTAGAAAAAACCTGTCACATGACCTCTACTGGCGGGAAAATGACATCACTTCACCATTACCTCATGTCCAGTATAACTTCAACCCCAGTCACGTGACAAGGGTACCACTGTCACGTGTCACGGGTACGTAACAATACTGACATTGGAGAGGGTTCAGAGAAGATTCATGTGAATGATTCCAGGAATGAAAGGGCCACTTTACGAGGATCTTCTGGCAACTCTTGGACTGTACTCCCTGGAGTTCAGGAGAATGAGGAGGGATCTCATTGAAGTTAATCAAGAAGAAAAGAAGAGCTTACAAAAGATTCAAAAAAACTAGGTAATGATAGAGATCTAGAAGATTATAAGGCTAGCAAGAAGAAGCTTAAGAATGAAATTTGGAGAGACAGAAGGGGCCATGAGAAGGCCTTGGCGAACAGGATTAAGGAAAACTCCAAGGGTTCTACAAGTATTTGAAGAGCAAGAGGATAAGACATGAGAGATTAGGACCAATCAAGTGTGTCAGTGGAAAAGTGTGTAAGGAACTGGAGGAGATGGCAGAGGTACTTAATGAATACTTTGTTTCAGTATTCACTATGGAAAAGGATCTTGGGGATTGTAGGGATGACTTGCAGTGGACTGAAAAGCTTGAGCATGTAGATATTAAGGAAGAGGACATGCTGGAGCTTTTGGAAAGTATCAAGTTGGATAAGTCACAGGGACCGGAAGGGATGTACCCCAGGCTACTGTGGGAAGCGAGGGAGGAGATTGCTGAGTCTAGCTGACATTTGTCTTTATTCAACTTCAGGTTTGCCTTGCATGTTGCCTCTAAGACTTGTCTAAGTCTGGCATCATGCTCTTGTTTAGATGATCCCCAAACAATAATATCGTCCATGAAAGTATCTATGCACTCAGTGTGCTCTAATAGCATGTGAATGGTTTTATGGTATACCTCAGGAACTGATGCAACTCCAAACGGAAGCCTAAGAAAATGGTATCTGGCAAAAGGAGTGTTAAAGGTACACAACTTTGAACTCAGTTCATCTAGTTTAAGTTGCCAGAATCCAGAGGATGCAGAGGATGCACCTAATTTACTAAAGTACTTTGACCTCAGGAGAGCACAGAGCGACCACTCCCTGCTGAACATCAACGGCTCCTCGGTAGAGATCGTAAAGAGCACGAAATTTCTTGGTGTTCACCTGGTCCCTCAACACCAGCTCCATAGCAAAGAAAGCCCAGCAGCATCTCTACTTTCTGCGAAGGCTGAGGAAAGTCCATCTCCCACCCCCGATCCTCATCACATTCTACAGGGGTTATATCGAGAGCATCCTGAGCGGCTGCATCTCTGCCTGGTTCGGAAAGTGCACCATCTCGGTTTGCAAGACCCTGCAGCAGATAGTGAGGTCAGCTGAGAAGATCATCAGGGTCTCTCTTCCCGCCATCACGGACATTTACACTACACGCTGCATCCGCAAAGGAAACAGCATTGTGAAGGACCCCATGCACCTCTCATACAATCTCTTCTCCATCTTGCCGTCTGGGAAAAGGCTCTGAAGCATTCGGGCTCTTAAGGCCAGACTATGTAACAGTTTCTTCCCCCAAGCTATCAGACTCCTCAATACCCAGAGCCTGGACTGACACCTTGCCCTATTGTCCTGTTTATTATTTATTGTAAATGTCTGCACTGTTTTTGTGCACGTTATGTAGTCCTGTGTAGGTCTGTAGTCTAGTGTAGCTTTCTGTGTTTTTTTTAACGTAGTTCAGTCTAGTTTTTGTACTGTGTCATGTAACACCATGGTCCTGAAAAACATCTCATTTTTACTATGTACTGTACCAGCAGTTATGGTCAAAATGACAATAAAAGTGACTTGACTTGATCTGGCCCACTGTCACAACTGTACCCAAAATGAAGCTACCGGGTACTCACCATATTATCTGATGTTTGGTTGAGAGGTTGCCCATTGACCTTTGTTTTGCGACTGACAAAGGTGACCTACCACTAAAGACTTATCTGAAGTATGTGTCTGATATGAGAAGGGAGCTGATGTTATGGCTACCAAGCAGAATCAAAAAAAATAAGAGGAGGTATGATCAAAAGGTGATGTTCTCCAAACTCATGCCGGGAGACCGAGTCCTTGTAAGGAATTTGGAGCTACCTGGAAAGCATAAGTTGGCCAACCACTGGACGGCTACGCCCTGTGTGGTGGAGAGACAGATGCCAAGCGTACCAGTTTTCTGGGTGAAACCAGAGGATGGGAATAGGCCTGTCAACATTCTCCATCAGAACCACCTGGGGGACAAGAGGTTCAGGTTGACCCAGAGCCCAACCTGGAGCCTACAGCTAGTAAGAGGACTCTGAGGCAACACGGAGCGACTACAGGACCGACTGAAGGAGAGATTAGGCAAGCCCCCACCCCTGAGTGGGATACTGATTCAGAGGATGAGGGACTGGGGGTGTGCTATATGCTGCCTTTTGCTAACTCCCCACTGATTGAGGAAGAGACTCCCAACGTTGCTCATGCTGAGTCCGGTGGAATGGTTTCTCTGTAACAGCAGTGTTTCAGTTATGATGAGAGATAATGGGGCCTTTGAAATGGGGTCGGGAGTTGATGATGTCCGGGGGAAATCAATGGAGAATGGACAGGAAAATCATGAGCTCCAACGTGCACATTAGACTATTTCATTAAAATGGGCCCTTTCACTTTTTGTTCTCTTTACTAACCCTAAAGTCAAATCACGAATTATAAAGCTCTAATTGCATATGGTGTACTGTTTGTAAATTCATGGTACTAATTTGTAACATCATGCAGCATCCACACAAACGAGATTTCACAAGTTTGGTGGGCCGGAGAGAGTCTTCCCCTAGAGTAATGCCGCCTGCCGCACCTGAGGGTTCCACTTGTATGTACTCTGATAATAAATTTACTTTGAACTTTGTTTTACAGATGTGGAGTGTTCTGGGCAGGGGACCATGGTAACCCAGATGTTGAACTTGCCACTGATGAATTCTAGGAAGCCAGTATCCACCAGAATGGAGGGATGGGATGGAAGAAAGATGCTGAACTCCACGAATGCGGCTGGGCAGACAGTACCTCAAGGTGAGGCTTCACTTTCTGTGCAAGGGGATTGAAGTTGAGTTGCTGGAGTCCATTTCAGGGTTGGAGGGGGAATGGTTAAATGGCCCTCAGCAGTCTCCCATCTTCCACCCCTGGATCTCAGCCCTTCTCCCACCCCATTCTCCTATAGCTGTGCTGTGGGGGGGGGGGGGCAGTTTTATCGACTGGGTCACTGATTAGCCCATCAGATCTGCTGCTCTATTCAGTCATGGCTGCTTTTTTCTCAACCCCATTCTCCCACCTTCCTCCGGTCATCCTTAACATCCTCATAAACCCCTATCAATCTCTGCTTTGAATATTTAAATGTCGTGGCCTCCTCAGGAAATAAATTCAGCTTTGCCACACTCTGACTTTAGAAATTCCTTCTTGTCTCAGTTCCATAGTGACTTCCCTTTATCCTCAGGGTGTGCTGTCAGCTCCTGGACTCCTGCAGGAGAGGCTGGAATCATTTCCACTCTACCCAGGCACTATTCAGCAGGTTTCAATGAGATCTAACCACTTTCCACCATCCTCCTGAACTCCATCCTCCCTAATGGCACCCTTCTTTACAAAGGAACTAGAAACACATTGACCACAACTAACACAATATTGCAAGCACACGCAAAATCCTGGAGAAACTTGGCAAGTCACACACTGCCAAACTTCAAATGCAGCCTCACCAATGCCTTTTTACAAATACAATGCAATGGCCCAGTTTCAATACTCAGTGACCCAGTCGAGAAAGGCCAGTGTCAACCACCTTCACCATCCTGTTCAGCTGTGGGCGGTGGATCAGGCGGCAGGGGGAGGGATGATTAACACACTGTTCCACAGGCTATATTGTACTGAATGTCTCTAATTATGACATTTCCGTTCTCCAGGGATGGTGGCAATTGGTGTGCCTATCGTTCTGGTTCTTGTTCTGTGGGTAAGTGACCTCATCTCTTCCTGGGGGTGCCTAGTGTCTGCTCTCCCAGCTTCTCAACAGTGGCTTCCCCAGACCCCTCCCCATCTTCATGACATTCTCCATCTCTGTAAATGTATGGCTTCCCATTTATGTGACCCTAAATGTCTTCCCCCTCTCTGTGACCCCTTCCAGCCCATACACCCCTCCCTGTCTCCCCACAGTGATCAGACTATGAGTGACCTTCCCCTCCATTCTTCCCCAGGTGCTTGTGGGATGGACATTTGAAAACTCAAATATTGGCCTGGATGGAGATGCACAGTCAGATCCCACTATCAGCAGTGTTACTGCCTACTCTGGCAGCACCCCCAAGACTCCAGAGGAATCCACCCCAGTCTGTGCAATCTCTCCCCAGGACTAAAACCTCATCCAGACAAAGTCCTGGTGAATCTCCCCTTCATACAGGGGATCCCTCCCTTGGGTCCACAGACCCCTTGGTTAATAGTATTGGTCCACTGCATAAAATAAAGTTAAGAACCCCTGCCTTAAGACAAGTTGGTAAACAGCTACTTGGGTTAGTCACCATCATTCCTCCCACATTCACATCACACATCACATCAGTTGTTATCACATCATGCATGAAGTACCCTGTGGTTAACCACAAGTCACAGACTTCAATCGGAAAAGCATCCTCCCAGCACTCCCCACTTTGTCTCCAATCATCAGCCAATTATCCAATTCAACTTGGACACCAAGTGCCTTCTAGACTTGCTGTCCACCAACAACACCCCCCCCCCCCGCCCATGCCCACAACCCAATCAAAGACCTTCCCAAAGTGTTTCTGAATAAAATATACGTCATGGCCCTGGTCAACTTACCCTAGTCACCACCTCATTAAATCTCAGGCAAATTAGGGGGAGGGGTGATAGGAAATGCTCTGTTACCAGCTCTGTTACAAGAATTAACCCTCAATAATAATAATGACAAGTTGGGTACAGAGAAACATGTATTTCCTCACAATTAACTTTATTGTCTCAACTAACAAGCACATGGGTTGCTAACCCCATTTCCAACCCTCCTCCTCTCAGGGCTGGATTAGGGATCGTCATGGTAGAGTTACATTCATCTGTTCTATATTTCTATTCCTGGCCTGGCGTGCAGTAATCCAGAGATCGCTAACTTCCAAGTCCTGGTTTTCAGCCTCTTTCCAAACTCCCTAAGCTCACCGTGCAGAGCCTCTTTCCCTCTTTCTCCCGAGGTCATTGTGCAGTTTCCCCTGCTCCTTGAGAATATTCTGCAGCCACTCTGAGACATCCTCGACCCTGGCACCAGGACAGCAACACCATCCAATTGTCCGCTTCTCAGCCACAGAATCTCCTGTCCGACCCAGTAACTAGTGAATCTCGTATCCCTGTCTCACTTTACGCTTCAGATTAACAGAAAGATAAAGGTTAAAGAATACCTTTATTTGTCATCGGTACATCCAAACACGCAGTGAAATGCTTCGTTTGCATAAAATGACCAACATAGCCCAAGGCCGTGCTGAGGACAGCCCGCAAGTGTCACCAGGCTTCTGGCACCAGCACAGCCTACCGACTTCCTCACGGACACCAGCTCATTGGGCTCTGGAATGTGGGAGGAAACTGGTTCCTTGTCCCAACCCATTGAGAGCTGCACCTGGCCGTAAGGTTCCCTGACTTTCTACATCTCACAGGAGGGTCTGCATTCTTGTTGGATCCAGTCATATTGTGACCCAGAGGCTCTTCAAAAGTCAAGAATGAGTCCACAAGGCCAGTGGACATGAGAGCAAAATTGGACCACTCAGCCAATCGAGTCTTCCCTGCCATTCCATCATGGCTGATTTATTATCCCTCTCAACTCCGTTTTCCTGCCTTATCCCCGTAACCATTGACTAATCAAAAACCTGTCAACCTTTGCGTTTAAACATAACTCATTACTGTCCCACTATTGGAAACATCCTCTCCCATCCACTCTATGCAGGCCTTTCAATATTCAATCAGATTCCTCCTTCATGTTAACCTCCAGTGAGTACAGATCCAGAGCCATCAAACGCTCCTCAGGCGTTAACTTTTATTTCCAGGATCATTTTCGTGAACCTCTGGACCTTCTCGTGACTATAGCAGTTGATTAGATGTCCATAACAAAAATTCTAGCAAAGTATAGAAACAGCTGTACTACAGTTGCTGAAAATTCAATGAACAATTACTCATACAGGTAATTATATACAGAAAACATTATAAGCAAGTGCAGGAAAGTCAAACTACAGGAAAAAGAACAATGTTTCACTCTAACCTGGCACTACTATGTGCCTGTACTGGAACATCGTCTAAGGCTCATCAATAAAATAAAATATTATAAAACTGTTCTTACCCGCACCTTCTCACTGCTCTCACTCCCCACAGCTGGGCCACTTACTCAGCTTCTTCATGCCAAAGCCTCCAGACGTGAAACTTCAGCTCCCCACTCCTACAATGGCCACTTTCGAACAGCCGGTCTGCTCGACCCCAACTTTTTTGTAACAGCTGATGTTTCATTACGTTATAACACAATCACTATTAACTACCAGTTTGCAAATGTGTCTCCTGTAGGTGCACTTGAGATAAAACCCGCCAGCAAGTCCTCTTGCTCATCGCAACCTCTTCTCATTCCTGCCATCAGGGAGGAGGTACAGGAGCCTGAGGATGCACACTCAACATTTTCAGATTGACTTCTTCCATTCCACCATCAGATTTCTAATTTGTACAGTAACCCTATCTCCCAAGTTTGATATATATTTGCTCCATAGGTTTATTTTTATATATTGCTTATTGTAACTCTCTGTATTCCATTCTGCTGCTGCTTCAAAATGACAAATTTCATAATATATATATATATTTTTATAATCATTGATAATAAACTTGATCTGATTCTGAACTTACAAAAATGTCATTATGTTCATTTTGTTGTGAGTTATCTATAGGTCTGTCTGATCTACAAAAATTGTGAGGACCAAAATAGGTCAGGTTTATTGTTCCTTATATCCATCATCACTTTGAATGAGTGTGCAACTTCGAGTCACAAACAATTTAAAAATGTTTGCACCGCTGAAGGTCTATTCTGTTCCAATTGTATTCCTGCACTACTTGCCCACACATCTTCAAAACGGAAAATTAAATCTGTTAGGGCTCACCCTTTTTCTGTTGGCATTTCTTGACCTCCCCAAAATCACAATGCTGTCTGACCTCTGCTAGGATGATCTCTTTGGCCTGTTCTAGCCATTTCTGCACCCTGGGGTTGCCTTCACCCCTCTGTCTTCTCCCTGGACCCAATCTCCATCTATTCCCGGGGTTCCTGTGAATCGTTGTGTGGGGGTGCACCAGGCGCTACCATAGGCAGCCAGTAGGAGTCGCTGCGCAGCTCCGGGTAAAGAGTTTAAAATGTTTCAAGTTTGTACTCACCAAATGTGGAACTCGAAAGGTTTCCTAATAGGTTAGGGATATCACTAATCATACCCCTAATCTCTGCAGGGATCCAGGGCTTGAGGATCAGTATATCTCCTACCATTATTCGGGACACCAGTGTGTGGGTTGGACTATCAGGTAGCTCACTCTCCCTGTGGCAATCGCTAGGTCTTGCTACTAGCTCCCTAGACTGAAATCTCCTGTCCTATAATCACGTTGGTATCGGTTGTGACTGTTCCCTTTCCATGGGGGCAGGAGGATCCCCTGCACTCGATGAGGAAATCTGTTCATATGAGGGAAGCTGGTTCCCGCAATAGGACTGTGACTTTTGTACTTGTCGTTCCAATTACGGGGCTCTATGTTGTGTGGCGGTCTTAGCAAACATTACTATTTCCATAACTGGGTTTTCTGGCAGCCTGATATCTAGAATACAGTCCCACAGGGGGAGAAAGAGTGGGAGGGGAGGAGGGTTTACTTCCATTTTTTGTATGTTTGCCTCCTCCATCTTAGGTTTAGGTTTTGGTAGCTGGTGCCTTTTGGCCACTTCTCCCCACATCAGTATTGTAAATCCCAATCTGGGTCCCATCCCCTTCAATGATCTCACCTTCCCAGTAACGAATGTTCTTTAAATCAAAAGACCATCAATATGGCCGGTCTCCCAAGCACCATCAGTCTAAATCACTAGAAAAGTAATCACATCCCTCCTATCTCCAGTGTCCAGCCATACCTTGTTCGCCGAGGAGCCTGGAGGTACCAGGGCTGACCCAGAAGTTGCTTAGACTTATTCTTCCTTACCCCTTTCTCAGTATGTTTAATCCATCAGAGCCTTTGTCAGCAGATCGGCAGGCCTCGAGGCTGTGTCTCTTCTCTTCAGTACAGTGCTGGTGGCTTTGGTGCATTTGCTCTCATTACTATCCATTTCCTGTTAGTTTTCAGTCAACCTGTAATCAAATTTAGTTAGTTGTCGGTCTCAGTACAACTCCCTTACCCTTTTCTGGACAGAATTTATCTCAATCTTCAAAGTCCCTGTTGTCCTTTAATTTGTTTATTTAGTGACCCCATGGGTCTCGGACCCTGTTTTCCATCTACCGTCTTGCTCCTCTGTGGGAACTCAGTGATGGTCACAGGCCAGGTGAGCCCTTTGTCTGCACCAGTATTGCCCTACTGGTCTTTTCTGCTCCGGAGACTCACAGCCTCTCATGGTCAAACGGTCCCCACGAATGCTTCCCAAGCGTAACTTGCAGTATAATGGTTTGTTGAACCCAGTATAAAAGGGATCCCATCCTCATCGCCAAATTGTTAGGGAAGTGAATTTGCTAAGTAAATTCAATTAAAACTGCTAGCCACTAAATTGGACACAGATTTCGAAGTGACTAGAGAATACCTTTATTTATGAATAAGGGAAGAATGGCTCATCAAGTATTCCAAAAAATATAGTCACAGCCTGTTTTATACTGTAAAATCACACAAAGTCAATTACAACAAAGTTAAACAAAGTCAGCCCTGTGTGTCTTATCAATTCCCACAAAAATGCCAGAGGCTGTCTTCTTTCCGCCCACAACACACTGAGATAAGTTGTCAGAACATCCTTGAAACTAGGAGGTTTCAACGTACTGGTGAGTTTTTATTATGGAAAATAGAAGTTCATTTAAATCCTTAGATCCAGTAAGTCATTAAAGTCAAAAAGTATAATGTGTTTTGTTTTGTATTTTGTTCCAGATGGGTGAAGAGCCAGACATACTTTTTAATTGTCAGAAACATGACAGCCCACATGATCATCTCAGGGGTGTGTGCTTAGCCCACTGCTCTACTCTCTCTATACCCATGACTGTGTGGCTAGGCACAGCTCAAATATCATCTATAAATTTGCTGATAACCCAACCAGGTAGAATCTCAGATTGAGATGAGAGGGTGTACAGGAGGTGATATACCAGCTAGCTGAGTGGTTTTGCAGCCTTGCACTCAATTTCAGTGACATGGAAGAGCTGATTGTGGATTTCGGAAGGGTAGACAAGGGGACACGAACCAATCCTCAGAGGGATCAGAAGTGGACAGAGTGAGCAGTTTCAAGTATATGGGTGTCAAGATCTCTGAGGATCTAACCTGGGCCCAATATGTTGATGCAGCTATTAAGAAGGCAAGACAACACCTATATTTCATTCAGAGCTTGAAGAGCTTTGACAATTAAAACACTGGAAAACTTCTACAGATGTACGGTGGAGAGCATTCTGACAGGCTGTATCACTCTTCAGTATGGGAAGAGGGGTTTGCTACACGGGACCAAAAGAAGCTGCAATAAGATTAGTCAGCTCCACTTTGGGTACTGGCCTCCATAGTATCCAATACATCTCCAAGGAGCGGTGCCTCAGAAAGGTGGCATCTATCTTAATGCCCCCCTCACACAAGACATGCCCTGTTCCTATTGTTACCATCAGGAAGGAGGTACAGAAGCCTGAAGGCACACACTCAGCGATTCAGGAACAGATTCTCCCCATCTGCTATACAATTCATAAATGGACTTTTATCCGAGGAACACTACCTCAGTTTTTAAATATATATGATTTTTGCACTATCTTTAATCTATTCAATATACATACACATACACTTACTGTCATTGACTTACTTTTTAAAAAATATATATATATTATCATTGATTGCATTTACTACTGCTGCTAAGTTAAGAAATTTCACGACACACACCGGTGATAATAATCCTGATTCCGACCTGGAGCGCATCCTTGGCCGCAAACTCGTCCTGTCACCTCCACTCCCACTGCGCCCGGGGCACCTGACTGACATCTGCTCGCTGACAAGCGGCCGTGTTTTGCTGTTTACTTGTCAGCCCATTCTGTGGGGAACTTTGGAGACTCTCGAGAGCTAACTCCATTTAATTTCCTTGTGTTTGCGCGTTTCCATTTATTGTTAAACGTCCCGTGGATAGGACACGGTTCGCAGTGAGATTGTCAACTGTTAGTTTAGAAGGTATTTTATTTTGAAAGTAATGAACAGGAACTCTGTTTTACTACCGCATTCCTAGCCACACAGGAACTGCTTTCCTCCAGTGAAAACAGGTAAATAATACATTTGATTTTTGATTGTGTTGTTCGGGCAAGCCTTTGCCCGTAATTGCTTCACCTTCCAGGATGCCCCCGCCTTTCAGATCTCCTTCACTCCACCCTGCGGCCCCCGCGACGGAGGTGGTCTCAGACACTTCCTCAAGTGCTTTTTACCCATAGGTGTTGCCTGGCCTGCTGAGTTCCTCCAGCATTTTGTGTTTGTGTGTGTGTTACTTCCTCAAGTGACCCTCCTCTCTCCGCGAGGGGCGGACCCGCCGCCCCGCAACCATCCCTGCAGGTCACCCACCGTGACATCACGGAGATAGTGGAATGCAGGGCAGGCAGAGTCTGTCGGCGTATTGGACCAAAACCCTGTATTAAGACTCGAAAGGAAGAGGAGGAACCCAGAATAAGACAGTGGGGGGGGAAGAGAGGGAGAGAGAGAGAGCACCGCTCGCAGGGGACAGGTGAGAAGGGGAACAGAGGTAGCAGGTGGAGTGGTGGGAATAATGTGAGAAATCTGTAGCAGGTAAAGATCTGAAGAATAAGGAATACCAGAGGGGACGGTAGTGAGCCATGGAAGAAAAGGAAGGAGGAAGGGAACAAGATGGAGGTGAGAGGGTGAATAGAATGAGGGGAAAGCCAAATGTGGGAGAGGGGAACTAAGGGGATCGGCTACCAGAATTTAGATAATTCAATGTTAATGCCGTCAGACTGGACATAATTTGTGCTCATATTGAGGCATTAGAGGGACCGTAGACAGGAAAATCAGCGAGAGAATAGGGAGAGCAATTGGAATGGGTGGCCAGCGGGAGATCCTGACTGTTGCGGCAGACAGAGCGAAAACGCTCCTTCCTATGCAAGTAACACAAAATGCTGGAGGAGCTCAGCAGGCCAGGCAGCACCTCTGGAAGAGAGTATAGTCGACGTTCCGGGCCGAGACCCTTCATCAGAATCTGCTTGGCCTGCTGAGTTCCTCCGCATTTTATGTGTGTGTGTAACTTGTACTTCCAGCATCTGCAGATTTTGTCTTGTCCTTCCTGTCTAAGCCATGTTGCATACAGATTTACATATGTACCATACATGGCACCTGGTCTAACAGTTAGTTTCTGTAGTATCTGCATTTTACCTGAACGTAAGCAGAGGAAATTACTTTGTGTTATTACATCCATTTTGTTCTCTGCCGCACCTGGATTGCGTTTCTCCGCTTCCTGTAGGTGCACTCGAGGTAAAACCCGCCAGCAAGTCCTCTTGCTCATCACACCCTCTTCTCGTTCTGCCTCCTCTTTCTGCAATGGGCCACCCTCCACTCCTATCAGATTCCTCCATCTCCAGCCCTTTACATTTCCCGCCCACCTGGGTTCACCCAACACCATCCACCTATCTCCCTTCCCCTGCCCCAACTTATTCTGGTGTCTCCCTCCTTCTTTTGCAATCCAGTAAAAGGGTCTCGGCCCGAAACGTCGACTATCTGTTCATTTCCATGGATGCTGCCTGACCTGCTGAGTTAGAGTCAGATAAAAGTTCAACGTAACATCTGGACTCCTGTGCTCAGTACTTTGGTCTTTGAAGACCAATGTGCCAAAAGTTTTCTTAATGACACTATCTCCCTGTGCCACCACTTTCAATGAATTATAGACCTGTATTCCAAGATCTCTTTGTTCTACTTTGACTCCTCGGTGCCCTACTGTTCACTGGTTTGTCCTCCCAAAGAGCAATGCAGTACTTTTCTGCATTAAATTGCATCTGCCATCTTTCTAGTTGGTCCAGACCCCACTACAAGCTTTGGTAGTCATCCTCACTGTCCAGTATGCCCCCAATCTTGGTATCATCCACAAATTTGCTGAACTAGTTAACCACATTATCATCCAGATCATTGATATCGATGAAGAACAACAACGGACCCAGCACTGACCCTGGCGGCACTCCACTAGTCACAGGCCTCCAGTCAGAGAGGCAAACGACTGCTACAATCCTTTGGCTTCTCCCACAAAGTCAGTTCCTAATATAACTTACTACCTCATCTTGAGTGCCAAGCAACTGAACCTGCTTGATCAATCTTCCATTTGGAACCTTGTCAAATGTTTTGTCCATCTGGACAACAGCCACTGCCTTGCCATCATCAACTTTCATGGTAACTTCCTGAAAACCCTCTTTCAGATGAGTTGGATGTAACCTGCTGTGCACAAAGCCATGCTGACTACTCCTAATCAATCCAAATACACATTAATCCAGTCTCTTAGGATACCTTCCAATAACTTTTCCATCACTGATGTCACGCTCATCAGCTTATAATTTCCTGGTTTATTCGTAGAGCCTTTCTCAAACAGCAGAACAACATTAGCTATCCTCCAGGTATCTCACCTGTCCGCTAAGGACCCTACTATTTCATTATTTATTGGGAATCGGCCCATTGGCCTTTCCTGCCACTCTGACCGGTAACCCCCAATTTAATCCTAGCCTAATCACAGGAAAATTTACAGTGACCATTAACCTACTAACTGATGCATCTTCAAACTGTGGGAGGATATCCGAGCACCCGGATGAAACTCACGTGGTCCTGGGGGAAAAGTACAAATTTCTTACAGACAGCAGCAGAAATTGAAACTATACTGTGAAGCATTCTGCCAACCCTATGCTACTGCCCTTTCCTCAGGGTCTGAGGGAAAAACTGTCAGGCCCTGCGGATTTGTCCCAAAACTGCAAACACTTCCTCCCGTCACCTCACAGCCACTTTGCCTCAATTCTGTAGATTCTCCTGAGTAAATGCAGATGTAAAAAAATGTCATTTAGGATCTCCCCCAACACTTAACTCCATACAGAGGATTACCAATCTGACCTTCCAGAGTATCAATTTTATCATTTTGCTCTTTTAACATATCTGTTGAAGCTCTTAGGGGTCTCTTTCACCTTGTCTGCTAGAGAAACCTCATGCCTTCTTTTAGCCCTCCTGATTTCTCCAGGTGAATTTCATATACTCAAGTACCTCATTTATTCCTACCTGCCTGTACCTGCTAGACACCTCTTTTTTCTTAATCAACCCTCAACCTCTCTTGAAAGACAGGGTTTCCTAAACCTATCATCTTTGCCTTTTATTCTGAGGGGCACATCAAGATTTGTACTCTCAAACAATACACACAAAATGCTTGAGGAACTCAGCAGGCCAGGCAGCATCTATGGAAAAGAGGTACAATCAACATTTCAGGCCGAGACCCTTCAGCAGGACGGGAGGAAAAAAAAGAACTGAAGACTAGATTTGAAAGGTGGGTGGAGGGGAGCGAGAAACACAAGGTGATAGGTGAAACCTGAAGGGGGAGGGATGAAGAGCTGGGAAGTTGGTGAAAGAGACACAGGGCTGGAGAAGGTGGGAGTTTGACAGAAGAGAACAGGATGCCATGGAAGAAAGGGGGGGAGCAACAGGGAGGTGATGGGTGGGCAGAGAGACAAGGTGAGAGGGGAAAAGGCCTGCCGAGGTCCTCCAGCACTTTGTGTGTTGCTTGGATTTCCAGCATCTGCAGATTTTCTTGTTTGTGATTGGACTCTCAGACTTTCACTTTTGAAGGCGTCCTACCTACCAACTACACCTTCTTTCAGCAGTTTCTGTATGCTGCAATGAAAAGTAGTCTTCTGAATTTAACAGCGTTGTGGAAGCTTGTTGGTGTGTGGGGCTCTGAGGATGTGGGGTGTTTGTGACACAGCGACATATGTTCTCTAGTCAACATACTGAGTGTCCTTGTCTGCACCTACCCCACATGGGCACAGTGCTTTTCCCCATCAGAGACGCCCCCAACACACAGAGCCGTTTGATAGGTACCTGTGGTCTGCTGCCCAGTCCTGGTTTACTATTTTCACAGACGTACTGAGATACGGTGAAAAGCTTTGCTTTATGTTTCATCCAGACAGATCATTGCACATGTCAGTATGGTGAGGTAGTCTTGAGATAAACCAAGGATACAAATCGGAATAAAGCGTTAGTTAGAAAGTACAGTGCAGGTGGACAACAAGGTGCAAGACCACAGCCAGTTTGTTTGATCTTCACTCTAAATCAGACTCATGTTAGCTGGTGAGAAGTTAACATCTGCCCGACGGGTGGGAGGCGAGTTCAAGCTCAAGTTAAGGTTTAATGGCATTCAACTGTACCGATGTACACCACCAAATGAAACAACATTCCTCCAGACCAGGGTGTACACACATAACACAAAATAATATTACCACAAATATTCAAAAGTAGAATTTAATGAAAAGAGCAGTGCCCCAAAGAATGAATGACAGTTAAATGTTAGAACCCCAAAGCCCCCCTCCCTCCCGTGCGGAAGTGGCAGCAAGCAACAATCCCCCCTCCCCCACCGGCAAAAGTAAAGCGCACCCGCTACCAGCACCCAAGCGTGAGCAAAGCAATAGCAAAGACACAGACTTGCAGTTACCCCAGACTACATCGTTCACCCAATAATTCGACATGCTGCAGGCTCTCTCTCCTAATGAGGGAGAAAGTTGTGACTCCATTTTCCAACGAGCGAGAGATAACAAACGATTCGCTGGATTACGATGTTAAAAGTCCATTATGTCACTTTTTCAGAGCTCTACGCCCAGAGTTTAAGCGGATCTTGGATCCCTGGGCGTACAGCAGATGTTCCGACTCCCTCAACGACACACGGATCTCTTGTGGTGAGACCACGGCATGCCGAATAGTGGCAGATCGTGGAACCCCGAGAGCGGGTCCCATTCAAGCAAAGAACTGTAGTCCGGTTCTTCAGAAGAAACCTGAAAGGGGAAAAACAGAGATATTAAAGATGGAAATAGGACTGTTTCCAAAGATGCAAGCAAGGGAGTCACCGTTGGGCACCATCATCCACTTAGCTCCACCTCCAGTTATTTTATTTTATCAAATATGAAAATAATTTCCAGTGGACTGCTGATCTAAATCCTTTCAGGTGGTCCATGCTGTTAGTCAGTTCTAACTCTGTGTGGATGTTTCCTGGGGATCAATCCAGGCCAACATTCTCACCAGTCTCACACTGTGATGTCACTTCAGGAAGTAAAACAGAAAGGAAGGTCACAGAGGCAGGGAGTGGCAAGGGGTTGGAGGTGGTCAAAGAGAGGGTGTAGGGAATGGAGGGGAGAGTCAGAGACAAGGAAGGGTTCGGGGAGATATTGGGTCACAGAGATGGGTCTGGGGCTGGAGGGGGTTACAGAAATGGGAGGAGTCTAGGGGCCAGAGGTGGGAGGGGGTGTCACAGAGATGTGATGATGGGGTGTAGGGACCAGAAGAACTCAGATGGGAGGGGTGTAGGGGAAGCCACAGTTGAGGTTCTGGGACAATTGAAAGTTGAGTTTCCCCAGGAAGGAATGAGGTCACTTACCACCAAATGAGAAAGACAATACCCACAACAACAAGAACGCCTGCCACAGTCCCTCCTGAAGAGAAATGATATAATTAGAGTGAGTCAACCAGAAATGTACAACATAGACGTGGGACGTCCGTTACCCCTGGTGCCTGCTCCATCATCCACACCCATCCCAGATATACCTTCATCCACACTACAATCCCATTCACTCTTCATCACCAGTCTTTTGTATTAACAAGTCTATCCATCCCCTTCTTAAATCCCAAGTAAATTGTTCCCTGAGTGTGGTGATACAGGTAGACAGGATGGTGAAGGTGTTTGGCACATGAGCCTTCGTCATTCGGGGTACTGAGGGCAGGACTTGGGCGGTCATGTTGCAGTTGTACGGGTTGTTAGTGAGCCCAAACTTGGAATATTGTGCTCATCTTTGGTCAACTTGATATGGGGAAAGTTCCCATGAATTTGGAAAGAGTGCAGATTGGATCTGAGATATTGCCAAGGCTCAAGGGACTAAGTTATGGAGAGAGGTTGGGTCTTTCTCTGGAGTGTAGGAGACTGAGGGATGACCTTCTAGAGGTGAACAGATTATGAGGGGCTCAGAACTGTGGAGTTCATCAGCTGCGGATGTCGTCATTCGGAAAGGGGACTGAAGGCAGAGATGAAGAAGTTTGGACATTGAGAAGTGGGGTGAAGATGCAAAGGTTACAGGGGGAAAGTGGGAGGTTGGGACCGAGAAAAAAAGTCAGCCATAAATGTATGGAAGGGCAGACTCATGAGACAAATGGTCTTATTCAGCTCCTGTGTCTTCTGGTTTAAAACTGCCCCCACAGCAGAGCAATAGGGGATAGAGTGGAAGAGGGGCTGCAATCCAGGGACAGAGGGCGGGAGAGCCCAGTTACTGCTGGGCTCATTTAACTCCTTCTGAACTAGACACCCTCCAGCCACTCATTTCAGGTCCCAGTTTCAGAATGAGAAAACTCACCTAAAGGTGCAATCCACCCAGCCGGGCTTTTAGGTCTATCCTGCATATCTCCTCTGTCCGATCCATTCCTCCATGCAGGCACTGGCTCCAAAGTCATCACTTCCAGTGGGCTGGACGCTTGGTTGACCACTGTCGTCTGTCTGGGGCACTTCCAGTCTGCAAAGCACAGGGGTTCTGCCTCAGTTCTGAGATGCTCTCTGTCAATCTGCACTCTCCAGAGGTCGGTGAATGGCTGGTGAACTTAGGGCAATGGAAGCAGAAGGCGAGCCTGCCCCAGAGCTCAGAAATACAGTCACCCAGCACGGAAACAAGTCCAGCTGGACAGGATGCCCATCTGTCAGTCCCATATCCCTCCAAGCCTCTCCTATCCTTGTACCTGTTGACGTGTCCTTTAAGTGTAATGTTATCTGCCTGAGCCACTTCCTTGCCCCACACATGAACCACCCTCTGGGTGTACAAGTTTCCTTTTGGATTCATAGTAAAGCATCTTGCCTTAAATCCTGCCCTCTAATTCTTGATTTTGCAACCTCAGGGAAAAAACCATGCATATTCACCCTACCCATGGCTCTCATGATTTTATACACCTCTTTAGTCAACCCCCAGTCTTCTGTCCTCCACTGAATAAGGGCCCAACCTGCCCACCCATCTCCACAACTCAGAATCGAGTTCGGACAACAGACGCATGATGCTCCTCTGTACTCTTTCCAGCTCAGTGACATGTTCCCTATAGCAAGGTGACCAAATCTGAACACAATAGTCCAAGTGCCCCCTTCCCAATGTCTTGTGCAAGTCTCATGTCCTCTTGTGTCCCAATTTCCATCAGTCTCAATCCTTACTCCAAACCCCCTCCACACAATCTTTCTGACATTTATCCCTTTCCCTCATCCTTCACATTCTCTGGGGCACAGTATTGACGGTACTGTCTTCTAGTAGAAATGACTGACCTCGATCCTGTAACTCTGTCGCCTCGACTGAAATGATGACAGCCCTACAGTAATCATTACACCAGAGTTGTCCATTAAGTATCCAATAATCTGCTATGCCCCTCAGCTGGAAGATGAGCTAATCTTCTATACTTCCGTATGTTATTCCAGTTTAAACTCTCAACTCTTAATTTGGCTTGATTGTTATAAAGTACTAGAACACACTTTCCAGCAAAACAATTTACAGAAATGCAGTCGGAATCCTTCTCCCCCACAGACTCTAAAACGAGATTTGGCTCTACAAGAAGTTTGATTCGTAGAGACTTGTAATGAAATTACAAAAGCTAGTACCTTTTTGTTCCCGGGGTTGAAATGTAGAAAGGGTGTGCATTTAAGGTGAGAGGGGGCAATTTCAAAGGACGCGTGCTGAGCCAGTTCTCTTCACAGGAACGCACCACAGCAAATTTCCAATACATGGAACAGGACACAGCAAATGAATTAGATTGTTGCCCCACGAATGCTGAGTGGCTCGACTGACCTGCCAGGGTGCCGGTGGAGACAGATGCAACAGTCATTTGACAGGCTCTTAGACAGAAACATGACTGTTCAGACAATGGAGGGATGTTGACGTGACGTAGGGAGAAGGGACTATACACGTATGAACATATTTAATAAGTTTAGCACTGCATATTGGGCCGAAAGGCCTGTTCCTGTACTGTTGTCATTTAGATCAGAACACAGGAAACCACGGGCCCCTGCAAGGGGTGTGTGGGGGAAGGGGGAGGTGTGAAAGGGAATATTGTCCAGACACCAAACCATGGGAAGAGTGGGATTCTGGAATATCAAACCCTCATGGTACATGCCTCTCCCCCGGCACCTACCTGGAATGGGGAAGCTAATCTCACAGTAGACAGGGTTGGGGATAACATCCCGGGGATACTTCAGGATGACATAGTCAGCAGCCACCCAACCCTGGCTGGCGTTTTGACAGCAGAGTTCATCTCCCTCGCTCCTGATGCAGGTATCTGTGAAGGACCTCGGGTAGCTCTGAAGACGCAAGCTCTCCTGAGCAGTCGGGACGCAGGAGCATTTGAGACTACTGTTGGCCTCATTGAAAGAGCAGGTGGCCTGCCGATCTGAGGGGAGAGGAGTGTTCACAGTCAGTGGGGTCAGGGGGTGACCATCATCCTCACCTCCCCACCTTAACTGCCCTACCATCCTATCGCACACTCCTGGCGTCAGACACAGAGTGAAACTCCCTTCACACTGTCCCATCGCACACTCCCGGGGTCAGACACAGAGTGAAACTCCCTTCACACTGTCCCATCACACACTCCCGGGGTCAGACACGGAGTGAAGCTCCCTCCACACTGTCCCATCACACACTCCTGGGGTCAGACAGAGTGAAGCTCCCTCTCCACACTGTCCCATCGTATACTTCCGGATTCAGGCACAGAGTCAAGTGCCCTCCCACTCCATTCCATCACACACTTCCAGGGACAGACACAGGGTGAAACTCCCTCAACACCTTCTCATCACAAACTTCTGGATTTGGCCACAGAGTTAATTGTTCTCCACACTGTGCCATCACACACACATGGGATCAGACATTGTGTGAAGTTCCCTCTAGACAGGATGTACTTACCAGGAGCAGATCTGCCCATGATCATACAGACTGTGATACACCTGAGGAAAAAGAAATGTTGATTTGAAGAGTTAATCTGCAGAATCTGACAGCTGGAACTATGCAACTAGCTGCCTGTTCTCTCCCAACGTTCCACCTGCTCTTAATTATTTCTTTGGGATATAATTTATGGGCACTTAGAAAGCAATGACCTTATTAGAAACAGTAAATCTGGTGTTGTGTCAAGCAATTGTGACCCCAGTTCATAGACAAGACCATCAGATATAGGAGCAGAAGTGGGCCATTTGGCCCATTGAGTCTGCTGCATCATCTCATGGCTGGTCCAACTTTCCTCTCAGCCCCAATATCCTGTCTTTTATCTGTATCCCTTCATGCCCTGACCAATCAAGGATTTATCATCCTTTGCTTTCAGTATACGTAAAGTCTTGGCCTCCACAGCTGCCTGTGGCAAAGAATTCCATGGATTCACCACTCTCTGGTTAAAGAGAATGCATGTAAATTATCTGGATGAAAAAAAGGATGGGTGATTACATTCACCAAAGATACAAGGATTGGTGGCATCATGGATAGTGTACAAGATTACAACAGATATGGTGAGATACAGATCAGTTACAGAGATGGGCAGAGAAATGGCAGGTGAGGGTTAATTGGGACAAGTGTGAGGTGTTGCTCTTTTTAGGAGGTCAGATTTAAAGGGACAGGCCACATTTAAAGACAGAACCATTAATAGTATTGTGCAGGTGAATCTTTGGGTCCTTGTCTAGATCTCCATGAAAGTGGCTGCACAAATTGATATGGTAGAAGATGTAGGGCATGCACGCGCTTATTATGAATGATGAATTAGTCTACTTGCATTGTTTAATTGTGTATAACCTACACTCAGTTTTGTCTTGCACTGTACTGCTGTTGCAAAACACTTCTTGCAACATACTGATCTAAAAATAACCACCGAGTTCAAGGGTCAGCGAGTTATGTTGCAGATTGATCAAGCCATTCTGGCTGCTTTGCAGTACATTGCATTGCACTCTGTTCGGTTCGCCCCGTTACAAAATGGGGCGCGTGTTATTTTTAGCTGAGAGTGGTGGGTGCCTGTGATGCGCTGCCAGGGATCGGATGGAGGCAGATATGATAGAGGTGTGCAAGCGTTAGGCAGACGTCCTCACTGGAGGATGTGGAAGCTTTAGCGTGGTTTACCAGGATGCTACCTGGAATGCTGAGCGCGTCTTATGAGCGAACTCCGGATTTTCGCTTTGGAGGATGAGATGACAAGTGAGAGGTAACTTGATAGAGGAGTACAAGATGATAAGCCATAGCTTTATCCACTTTTATTTTCCTTAAAAGTACCAATATTTCCTCCTCTTTAATGGTCATAGTTTCCATAACTTCCCTACTTGTTTCCCTTACCTTACACAATTCAATATCCTTCTCTTTAGTGAATACCGAAGAAGAGAAATTGTTCAAAATCTCCCCCATCTCTACACATAGCTGTCCACTCTGATTCTCTAAGGGACCAATTTTATCCTTCACTATCCTTTTGCTATTAATATAACTGTAGAAACCCTTTGGATTTATTTTCACCTTACTTGCCATAGCAACCTCGTATCTTCTTTTAGCTTTTCTAATTTCTTTCTTAAGATTCTTTTTACATTCTTTATATTCCTCGAGCACCTCATTTACTCCATGCTGCCTGTATTTATTATAGATCTCCCTCTTTTTCCGAACCAAGTTTCCAATATCCCTTGAAAACCATGGCTCTCTCAAACTTTTAACCTTTCTTTTCAACCTAACAGGAACATAAAGATTCTGTACCCTCAAAATTTCACCTTTAAATGACCTCCATTTCTCTATTACATCCTTCCCATAAAACTAATTGTCCCAATCCACTCCTAAATCCTTTCACATCTCCTCAAAGTTAGCCTTTCTCCAATCAAAAATCTCAACCCTGGGTCCAGTCCTATCCTTCTCCATAATTATATTGAAACTAATGGTAATGTGATCACTGGACCTGAACTGCTCCCCAACACATACATCCATCACCTGACCTAACTCATTCCCTAACAGGAAATCCAAAACTGCCCTTTTTCTAGTCTGTACCTCTATGTATTGCTGCAAAAAACTATCCTGCACACATTTTACAAACTCCAAACCATCCAGCCCTTTTACAGTATGGGCTTCCCAGTCTATGTGTGGAAAATTAAAATCTCCCACAATCACAACCCTGTGCTTACTACAAATATCTGCTATCTCCTTACAAATTTGCTCCTCCAATTCTCGCTCCCCATTAGGTGGTCTAAAATACACCCTTATAAGTGTTATACACCTTTCCCATTCCTCAATTCCACCCAAATAGTCTCCCTAGATGAGCCCTCTAATCTATCCTGCCAAAGCACCGCTGTAATATTTTCTCGGACAAGCAATGCAACACCTCCTCCTCTTGCCCCTCCGATTCTATCACACCTGAAGCAACAAAATCCAGGAATATTTAGTTGCCAATCACATTCTTCCTGCAACCATGTTTCACTAATAGCTACATCATATTTCCAGGTATCAATCCATGCTCTAAGCTCATCCAGCTTTCTTACAATGCTCCTCACATTAAAATAGATGCATTTAAGAATCTCTCCACCTCTTCCTCTCTGCTTATTCCTAACAATGTGATCAACTTTATTATCTTTTTCTTCCTTCTCCCTTACATCTTCGGTCTGAGCGCTCCCCATCTCTATCACCTGCCTATCCTCCCTCACACACTGTCTACTAGCTTTCTCTATTTGTGAACTAACCTTCTCTCCCCTAGACTCTGCAAATTGATTCCCCCCCCCCCCCCCCCAACCATTCTAGTTTAAAGTCTCCCCAGTAGCCTTAGCAAATCTCACAGCTACCTGGGCTATTCCTCTTCCCACCCTGTCTCTTGCAAAAATGCTATCCCCTTCTCACAATTCCTCTGTCTCCGCCGCATCTGTTCTCAGGACGAAGGAGATGTCTTCCTTTTTTAAACAAAGGGACTTCCTTCTTCCACCATCAACTCTGCTCTCAAACGCATCTCTCCCATTTCCCGCACATCTGCCCTCACCCCATCCGCCCTCCACCCCACTTGGGATAGGGCTCCCCTTGTCCTCACCCCACCAGCCTCCAGGTCCAACGTATAATTCTCCGTAACTTCTGCCACCTCCAACGGGATCCCACCACCAAGCACATCTTCCCCCCCACCCTTTCTGCTTTCCACAGGGATCGCTCCCTACGCGACTCCCTTGTCCACTCGTCATCGTCCCCATCCCTTCCCATTGATCTCCCTCCTGGCACTTATCCTTGTAGGCAGAACAAGTGCTATTCCTGCCCTTACACTTCCTCCGTCACCACCATTCAGGGCCCCAGACAGTCCTTCCAGGTGAGGCGACACTTCACCTGTGAGTCGGCTGGTGTGGTATACTGCGTCCGGTGCTCCCGGTGTGGCCTTTTATATATTGGTGAGACCTGACGCAGACTGGGAGACCGTTTTGCTGAACACCTACGCTCTGTCTGCCAGAGAAAGCAGGATCTCCCAGTGGCCACACATTTTAATTCCATGGCCCATTCCCATTCTGATATGTCTATCCATGGCCTCCTCTACTGTCAAAATGAATCCAAACTCAGGTTGGAGGAACAACACCTTATATACCGGCTAGGTAGCCTCCAACCTGATGGCATGAACATTGACTTCTCTAACTTCCGTTAATGCCCCTCCTCCCCTTCTTACCCCATCCTTGACATATTTAGTTGTTTTTTTTCCTTTGTCTCTGCCCATTCTCCATCTCCCTCTGTTGCTCCCCCCTTCCCCTGAGGCCTCCCGTCCCATGATCCTTTCCCTTCTCCAGCTCTGTATCACTTTCACCAATCACCTTTCCAGCTCTTAGCTTCATCCCACCCCCTCCAGTCTTCTATTATTTCGCATTCCCCCTCCCCCCCTTTCAAATCTCTTAGCATCTTTCCTTTCAGTTAGTCCTGACGAAGGGTCTCGGCCTGAAACGTCGACAGCGCTTCTCCCTATAGATGCTGCCTGGCCTGCTGTGTTCCACCAGCAACTTGTGTGTGTTGTCCTTTTAAATCTAGTGCCGCCAGTGTGATAGGCATTTGCCCAGTGAGTCTGGGCCGCCATTCCATCATGGCTGATTTACTATTTGATTTAATGATTTACATGGCTATATACTATCTATCTCAACTACATTACACCGCTTTCTCCCCATAACCATTAACACTCTTACTAATTAAATACGCAAGAATCTCCGCTTTAAATGTATCCCAAAAATGTTCCGAAGTTACCGCTAAGTTCCAATGAATTCCAAATTGCTTACCCTGTCTATAGAAATACCTCGTCTCTGTTCTATTCGGTGGCTGTGTCCTCTAGTCATAAACTCTCTCAATGCCGCCTCCTCTTTCTACCCCTCCACCCTCGTCAACACGCCTCATAGCACCAGCCTCGTCCACAACTCTAAATCCCGCTAACTTCACCGAACCGTTCGATTATCAGTTCCCCTCCCTCTCAGCGGCGGGACATAGTAAGCCCCAGAACCGTACCCGAGTACATACCATACCAGACCGGTTTCGTGCAAGCGACCCCTCATCTTGAGTCCTAAAGACGAGACCCGAGCAGAACACGTGCGAGTGCACACGACGCGCTTCCGCACAGATAATTTATTGGTATGGGCACGTGATTACGTGATCATTGGTTGCGATTGGACAAAAGCATATGCATTTCTTTTTAGAATTTATAAAGTTATCCACAAGACAATATACGAAGGACACTTCACATTATGGATCATATACAAAAAAATAAAATCGAAGCAATAGTGATAAGCATGGATGCTGAAAAGGCATTTGATTCGGTTAATTGGAATTTTCTTTACAAGGGTTTTACATAGATTTGGTTTCCAAGACTCAATTATTAAAACTATACAGACACTATATGACAATCCTACTGCTAGGATTAAAATCAATGGATCAAATAGTCTTACCCTAGAAAGGGGCACGAGACAGGGTTGTGCATGGTCACCGCTACTCTTCGCGTTATATCTGGAACCATTAGCTCAATGCATCAGACAAAGTGAAGATATCAGGGGAATTACTATTAAAGGGACAGAGCATAAATTGGCTTGTTATGCAGATAACATTTTGATCTATCTAGGGCAACCAACATACTCTTTACCTAAATTGATGCAATCCCTTGAACAATATGGTCAATTATCAGGATACAAGATCAACATAGATAAAACCCAATTACTTTCATATTACTATAGCCCACCAAGAGAAATTGAAAATAGATACCCCTGGGCATGGCACACAGAGTCTTTCAAATATTTGGGCATCTTTATGCCAAAAGATTTGGCAAAATTATCAGAATGTAATTATCAGCCTTAATATAAAAAAATTAAGGAAGATGTGGCAAGATGGAACCTGATTCCTTTTTTCAGTCTCAGTTCAAGGATTGAGTCTATTAAAATGAATATACTGCCCAGACTGCTATATCTCTTTCACACCCTACCAATAGAGATTAATCAAAATCAATTCAATGAATGGAACAAGATGTTATCAAGGTATATTTGGCAGGGTAAAAGGCCTAGAATTCATCTCAAAACTTTGCAATTAGCAAAGGAAAAGGGGGGATGGGGCTTGCCTTCTCTTAGAGATTATTATTTTGCAGCACAGTTGAGAGCTGTGATATGTTGGTGCAACCCTTCATATGACGCTCAATGGAAAAACATTGAGGAGCGGGTACTTCCCATCCCCATGCAAGCAATTCTGGCTGATAACAACCTGCAAAGGTACATAAATACTATTGATAACCCATGGGTGAAATTGACTCTTAAAATATGGAAAACCACTATAAAAGAATATAATCTAGAGGGAGATATTGCAATTCTTAAATGGTGTGCATATGACTCAGATTTTACACCAAATAAATTGGGTGCTAGATTTAAGGACTGGACAGCTAAAGGAATAACAGTTCTTTGCAAAATAATGAAAGAAGGAAAACTGTTCAGTTTTGAAATGCTTAAAGAGACACACTTACTAAAAAAAACAAGATTTGGAGACTTCCGGGTCATCAAGGGAATGGCGGCGTAGGGAGAGGTCTCTCGACAAAAAAGGTCAACTGCCCGAAAGCCAAAATTAGACAAATATTTAAAATTGAATAACTATATTAATATAAAGGGGCAAGGATGTTGTCTAGGAACAAGAGTAAAAAGTTCGCTCAGAAGGTTGATAAAAACAAAGAGACGCAGCGAGACGACGGGCCTAGCTCCCCCACCGCTAGCCAAGACGGAGACAATGAGGAAGAATCAGTGTACTTGACTTTGATTCTCAGAGAGATTTGTGAGTTCCGACAAGATAACAGCAAACAGTTGGAAGATATTAAAGGAGAAATAGTAAACACTAATTTGAGGTTAGACGAAGCCAAAGCGAGAATTGTAGCAACTGAGGAGAGGCTGCAAAAAGCAGAGGAAGTGATAGAAATAATGCTAAAGCTGCAAGAGCAGCTCCAGTGGAAGCTAACAGACCAAGAAAGCCGCTCAAGAAGGGAAAATGTGAGGATCCACGGAGTTCCCGAAGGAGCTGAAGGTAAACCCGGATTGATGATTTCCTTCATGGAGAAGCTGCTTAGAGAGAATCTTGATACACCGGACGCAAAAGGCCTACGGATAGAAAGGGCTCACTGTGCGTTAGCTCCTCTGCCCCTGGCAGGCGCCCATCCCAGATCAATTGTAGTCAGATTCCTCAGCTACAGAATGAAGGAAGAGGTGCTTAAACGTGCATGGCAAAAGAAAGGTTTCATGTTGAGCAACTGTAAAATCAGTTTAGACCACGATTATGCACCGGAGATCCTTGCCAGATGGAAGGAATATGCAGAAACACGGAGAGTCCTGAAGGAAAACAATATCAGATTCCAGACCCTGCATCCAGCTCGGTTAAGGGTCTTTTACAATGAAGGGATAAAAACCTACGCTACAGTAGAAGAGGCAACGATGGACATGGCAGACCGAGGACTACCTATAAAAGTTATCACCCAACCGGAGTCGTTACTGGAAAGGATTTGGCAAAAGTCATGGCAGCCAGCGCGGGGAGGATGCTACACGAGAACCAGAGTATCAAATTACAAGGAAAAGCTGCAAATATTCAGACGCGAATGTACAGAGAATATAGATTAATTAAGAGAAATGACTGAAAAAAGTAAATCAGACTTGAAGGTAAAATGAAAGTTGGTAACGGAAAATAAACTAGACAGAATAACTTGAATATAGCAATAGGGTCAAGACGTAAAAAGGGAAGAATTCTCTATGACTATTCACACTGCGGAGGGCCCTCTAACACAGGGTGAAGATAGAGGTATTCCCTCTGAACTGAGGTGGGTTGGTGCTCAGGCCTCATTTTTGGAAGTCAGGAAAAATTTTCAAATGTTATTTGTTCAAAAATGTCCAGGGTGTGGTTGAATGTTTTGGTTTATTGTTGAGAAGGGTTGCTTACTGTTTGGTTAGAAAAGGAGAGTGTTTCTTTTTCTATTAGAGAAAAATGCAAATTGAACTGGTAAAAATAACTTCCTATAACGTTAGTGAGGTTTTGAATCCAATTAAGAGAAATAAGATTTTGTCTAAATTGAAAAAAGAGAGGGCACAAATAGTTTTCCTTCAAGAAACACACATGAGCCAATCCAAACATGCAAAATTAAAAGGAATGGGTTTTAAGCATGTATTTTACTTGTCATATAAATTGAGCCACAAGAGAGGGGTAGCAACTTTAATATCAAGTGCTCTTAATTATGAACATATTTCAGAGACTAAAGACATAGAAACATAGAAACATAGAAAATAGATGCAGGAGTAGGCCATTCAGCCCTTCAAGCCTGCACCGCCATTCAGTATGATCATGGCTGATCATCCAACTCAGAACCCCGTACCTGCTTTCTCTCCATATCCCCTGATCCCTTTAGCCAAGGATGGACGATTTGTAAAAGTTGCAGGAAGAATAGAAGGTACAGAAATAACATTGCTGAATGTTTATGCTCCACCAGGTTGTGAATGGTCATTCTATAGGCACATTTTTGACCTAATGGTCAATTCTCAAGGGGTAGTAATCTGTGGAGGGGATTTTAATATTAGGTTAAATCTTGCATTAGATTCTTCAAGAATAGTCACTCAAAGTAAACCTTTGACTAGGAAAGTGAATTCATTGATGGAGGTTTTTTTATATTTAACATGGATAGACTCAGGATAAAAGACTGTAACGTTGCAACAATTGATTTGTCGGATCATAGCCCAGTTGTTATGTCCCTAATCCTGGAAAGGACAATGAAGAAAACACTATGGAGGTTAAATTCACATATACTCAATAATCCGGAAGTAGTGGAGAGATTAAGGGGAGAAATTAAAGAATACCTAGACCTTAATGACACGGGGGAAACATCACCAGTGATCTTGTGGGATGCATTGAAAGCTGTACTAAGAGGAAAAATTATTTCTGTACCCACTCACATGAAAAAATTCAATGCACAAAAATCAGCAGACCTTCAAGGAAAATTACAACTTCAAGCTGTAGATAGCAATAAAATTAATTCTAATTTAAAACAGGAAATTAAGAAATTGCAAAGTGAAATTGATGATATTTATACATTGGAAACTCAAAGAAACTTTCTTTACTTGAGACAAAAGAATTATGAAGTAGGAGGTAAATCAACTAGATTATTGGCATATAAGTTACGTAAACAACAAGCAGATAATACAATTTACAAAATAAAGAATCCAAAGACGAAGCTGGTGGAGAGCACAATAAGGAAAATTCAAGAGAGTTTTGAAACATATTATCGAGAACTGTACGCTCAACCCCGGGCCTCAAATGAGCCCTATATAGACAATTTACTGAATTCTTTAGATCTACCCAAGCTCACAGATTTACAAAACAAATACCTATTAGAACCAGTAACTGTCAAAGAACTGAACGTGGCCATCTCTAGATTAAAGACCAGAAAGTCTCCAGGTTCTGATGGGTTTACCTCAGAGTGGTACAAAACGCTGAAGTCACAGTTAGTCCCATTGCTACTTAACACCTTTAATTGGATATTACAGAGAGGAGAAATTCCAACTTCCTGGAGAGAAGCGATTATTTCAGTTATTCCTAAAGAGGGTAAAGATAAACTAGAATGTGGCAATTACCGGCTAGTCAGTGGTCTTAATTTGAATTACAAATTATTTACATCAATATTAGCACGCAGACTGGAAAAGTTTTTACCTGGCCTCATCCACTTAGACCAGACTGGATTTATTCAACAAAGACAAACTCAGGACAATATAAGGAGAACTTTACACATACTAGAACAGGTTACTAAGAGTGCGACAGAGACAATGATAGTGGGGCTAGACGCTGAGAAAGCTTTTGATTCAGTTAGTTGGACATTCCTATATAGAGTGTTAGGAAGATTTGCCTTTCAAGAAAATTTTATTAAAGTAATCCAGACTTTATATGACAGTCCCACAGCTCGAATTAAGATAAATAGGGACCTCTTTGACTCCTTTATTTTAGAGAGAGGAACTGGACAGGGATGCCCAATTTCTCCTCTCCTTTTTGCGCTATACATTGAACCACTTGCCCAACTAATAAGACAGAGCGAAATTGTAAAAGGTATCAAGGTGGCAGGGATTGAACAGAAAGTGACGTTATTCGCAGATGACGTTTTAGTCTATCTGAGTGAACCAGAAAAATCATTTATAGGATTGTTTACACTGTTGGATGAGTTCGGGTAAGTATCAGGTTATAAAATAAATGTAAAGAAAACGCAGGTTATGTCCCTAAATTATACAGTATCCAAAAAACTGCAGGATACATATGATCTTGAGTGGGAAGCTAAATCATTAAAATATTTAGGAATAACCCTGCCAAAGGATCTTTCAACGTTATCACAGGTAAATTACGGGCTATTAATTTCAAAGATAAAAGCAGATTTACATAGATGGAATTTTATACCCTTTTTAAGTTTAAGTTCAAGGATAAATACTATAAAATGAATATTCTCCCTTGGTTACTCTATCTTTTCCATACGTTGCCTGTAGAGGTGGACGATAATCAATTCAGGGAATGGGACCAATGGATTTCCCGCTTTATCTGGCAAGGAAAGAAACCTAGAATTCGATTTTACACCTTACAGTTAGGGAAGGAAGGAGGAGGTATGGCATTTCCTTGCTTGAGAAATTATTTTTATGCTTCGCAGATAACCCCCCTGTTATACTGGTGTAATAAGGAATATAAGGCTAGATGGAAGGAAATAGAATTTGGATTGATTGACAGTTTTCCTCTGCAGGCCTCAATAGCAGACAAAGGACTGATAGCCCAATTGGAAAAATCTAAAAACAGTTGGATAAATCTTACATTAAAAGTATGGCGGAAGGTGGCTAACTCATGTGGAATTAATAACATGTTAAAACTTTTTAGATGGTGTGCATATGATACCGAATTTCTTCCCAACAGAGTAGATAAAAGATTTGAGCTATGGATAAAGAAAGATCTTACAGCCTATTACTCATTTACACAGAAAAGAGTTCTACAAAGTTTCCAATCCTTACAGGACAAACATGGCCTAGAACATAATGACTTTTTTAGGTACCTTCAAATACGACATTATGTTAACCAGAGTTGTAGATATACAGACTTATCAACAGTAGAATTAGAATTTTTCAAGATTCTGAATTCGGCTTACAGTTCAGTGCCAAGTAAATCAATTCCTCGATTATACAATGTACTCTTACATGCTAAAAATGAAAACACATTGTATATTAAAGAGAAGTGGGAGGAAGAAGTGGGGTTGGTACTTTCAGAGGAGGTTTGGGGGAAAATATGCAGCTTTCAGTGGTCTTCGACTAACTCTTTGATCTGGAGAGAACATTGTTGGAAAAATACTATAAGATACTTCAAGACCCCATATCAGGAAAAATATAAAGACACAAACGTGACGTGTTGGAGAAGGTGTGGCTCCAAGGAGGCAAATCATTTCCATATTTTCTGGGATTGCCCTAAATTACGTTTATATTGGAAAGGTATTCATAGAACTTTAGGTCAGGTATTTAAGACCCAGATACCTTTGAACTTTGAGATGCTCTATTTGGGACATGTACTGTTTTTGGATCAGAAGAAAGACATAAAGTTGCTACAGGTCCTTTTAGCGGCAAGTAAGAAATCAATCACCAGAAAGTGGCTAAATCCAATATCACCAACATTAGAAGATTGGCATGAAATTATTTTGGAAATATTTAAAATGGAAAAGATGACCTACTCTTTGAGAATTCGAAAATAAAAATTTAATCAAATTTGGAACAGATGGATTGAATTCATAACCTCAAAGCGAGCAGATTTTGGATGACTCTCCTAATGTTTTATACTGCTTTTCTCATCAACACAGTAATATTGCTAATGTAAGCACCTTTGGTTCGATTGTTTACTTTTTTTTTGAAAATAGGGAATTAACACAAGTAAAGGAAAAGATTTGGGAAAGGGGAAAAATATAACAAAAATTAAGTAAATAAGTACATAGGGATTGGATTAATTATGTTTGGGGATAGGAGCAAACATGAACGAGTTCGGATATAAAATCCTACAATGGTAGTTACATAGGGTTACATATAATATTTGGGACCAGAAGTAGTGGTTCAGAAGAGATACATGGAAATTATTATTAATCCACAATTATTACTATTTTTCTTAACAATTATTGTCATTGCTTAGTCTGATAGGGTGGAATTACATAATTATCTATTTAAGTGCCTTATTACTTTTCATATTATCTCAATGTGTACTTATGAATGCATAAAAAGTTATAGATTAAAATTAAATTAAAAAAACAAAAAAAAGAAAAACAAGATTTTTATCAGTATTTACAGATGCGACAATATGTTAATAAGATGCTTAAAAATGTAACCAAGGCAAGTACATTATGAAAGGTAAGGGAAACAAGTAGGGAAGTTATGGAAACTATGACAATTAAAGAGGAGGAAGTACTGGCACTTTTAAGGAATATAAAAGTGGACAAATCTCTGGATCCTGACAGGATATTCCCTAGGATCCTGAGGGAAGTTGGTGTAGAAATAGCAGGGGCTCTGACAGAAATATTTCAAATGTCATTAGAAACGGGGATGGTGCCAGAGGATTGGCGTATTGCTCATGTGGTTCCATTGTTTAAAAAGAGTTCTAAGAGTAAACCTAGCAATTATAGGCCTGTCAGTTTGATGTCAGTGGTGGGTAAATTAATGGAAAGTATTCTTAGAGATGGTATATATAATTATCTGGTTAGACAGGGTCTAATTAGGAATAGTCAGCATGGATTTGTATGTGGAAGGTCATATTTGACAAATCATTAAATTATTTGAAGAGGTTACGAGGAAAGTTGACAAGGGTAAAGCAGTGGATGTTGTCTATATGGACTTCAGTAAGGCCTTTGACAAGGTTCCACACGGAAGGTTAGTTAGGAAGGTTCAATCATTAGGTATTAATATTGAAGTAGTAAAATGGATTCAACAGTGGCTAGATGGGAGATGTCAGAGAGTAGTGGTGGATAACTGTTTGTCAGGTTGGAGGCCGGTGACTAGTGGTGTGCCTCAGGGATCTGTACTGTGTTCAATGTTGTTTGTCATATACATTAATGATCTGGATGATGGGGTGGTAAATTGGATTAGTAAGTATGCAGATGATGCTAAAATAGGTGGCGTTGTGGATAATGAAGTAGGTTTTGAAAGCTTGCAGAGAGATTTAGGCCAGTTAGAAGAGTGGGCTGAAAGATGGCAGATGGAGTTTAATGCTGATAAGTGTGAGGTGTTACATTTTGGTAGGACTAATCAAAATAGGGCAAACATAGTAAATGGTAGGGCATTGAAGAATGCAGTAGAACAGAGTGATCTAGGAATAATGGTGCATAGTTCCCTGAAGGTGGAACCTCATGTGGATAGGGTGATGAAAGCTTTTGGTATGTAGGCCTTTATAAATCAGAGCATTGAGTATAGGAGCAAACACACGAGGAAATCTGCAGATGCTGGAAATTCAAACAACACACACAAAATGCTGGTGGAACACAGCTGCCTTACTGCTGTGTTCCACCAGCATTTTGTGTGCATTGAGTATAGGAGTTGGGATATAATGTTAAAATTGTACAAGGCCTTGGTAAGGCCGAATTTTGAGTATTGTGTACAGTTCCGGTCATTGAACTATAGCAAAGATATCAACAAAATAGAGAGAGAGTACAGAGAAGATTTAGTAGAATGTTACCTGGGTTTCAGCACCTAAGTTATAGGGAAAGGCTGAACAAGTTAGGTTTTTATTCTTTGGAGCGTAGAAGGTTGAGGGGGAACTTGATAGAGGTATTTAAAATAATGAGAGGGATAGATTGAGTTGATGTGGATAGGCTTTTTCCATTGAGAGTAGGGGAGATTCAAACAAGAGGACATGATTTGAGAGTTAGGGAACAAAAGTTTAAGGGTAACACGAGGGGGAATTTCTTTACTCAGAGAGAGGGGTAGCTGTGTGGAATGAGCTTCCAGTAGAAGTGGTAGAGGCAGGTTCGGTATTATCATTTAAAGTAAAATTTGATAGGTATATGGACAGGAAAGGAATGGAGGGTTATGGGCTGAGTGCGGGCCAGTGGGACTAGGTGAGTGTAAGCGTTGGCATGGAATAGAAAGTCCGAGATGGCCTGTTTCCGTGCTGTAATTGTTATTTGGTTATTATTTGTGAAGTTACAGTTTATGAAAATTACATGTATAAGTACTCAATATTACAATTTCTGAATGGTTTATATGTAAAAATTCTGGTTAGAATTTGTGAAAGTTTCATTATAATTTACATTACATGTTACAGTCTGAGAAGTGTAGAATTTGAACCCTACAATTTCTCATCTTCACAATTTATGAAAGTTTCAATTCATGTAAATGACATGGATAACTTTAAAAATTCTTTTTTTTCAATTTTTTTTATTGAAGTTCATCATCAAACAAACATTTCCATAAGATGTATTTCAGACATTGCACATATATATCATATAATCATATATATCACAAATCTCCACAAAGTATTTATATGAGGTATACACTTATGGAAAAGAGTGGAAAGAAAAAACAAGCAAAAGGAAATAACTATGTACAAGTAGGGAGTGATGTTTTTTTACAACATATTCATTAATTTGTGAGAATAAAATCGGGCCTATGAGGCATTATGTAGTTAAACCATTTTTCCCAGTATGAATCAAATTGTTCCAGCTTATGATTAACAGATGCTGTTATCTTCTCCATTTTGTAAATGTCCATTGTAGTTTCCATCCATGCATTTAAAGTTGGGCTCTCCTGTGATAACCATTTCCTAGTAAGAGCCTTTTTACCAGCCACCAACAGTATATTCATTAAATATTTATCTCTTTTCAACCATTCTTGAGGTATATATCCAAAATATATGGTCTTACTCTCTAAGGGAATTTTACATTTAAAAATGTCTTGTAGGGCATTGTGTATCTCCCTCCAATAGTTTTTGATAAGAGGGCAGTCCCAGAAATATGATAATGATTTGCATTTTGATTTCCACAATTTCTCCAGCAAACAGGAAGGTTACTATCATAATGGGATTTCTGAGAGGGTGTAATAAAATATCTTATCAAGTTTTTCCATCCAAACTCTCTCCATTTCTGTGAACTGGTACACTTCCATTGATACCTCCATTTTATTGTCCATTCTTCCTCAGATATAATTATACCTCCTTCCTTCTCCCATTTTGTTTTACTGTATGAAGTTGAATATGTTTTTAGATTTGACAACCCCTTATACATGCTTGAAATGATTCTACTACCATTATCTGAATTATATGCTTTTCTAAAGAGCTCTATCAAGCATCTATTTGCCTTGGTTACATTTTTAAGTGTCTTATTAACATATTGTCGCATCTGTAAATACCGATAAAAATCTTGTTTTTCTAATAAGTGTGTCTCTTTAAGCATTTCAAAACTGAACAGTGTTCCTTCTTTCATTATGTTGCAAAGAACTGCTATTCCTCTAGCTGTCCAGTCCTTAAATCTAGCATCCAGTTTATTTGGTGTAAAATCTGAGTCATATGCACACCATTTAAGAATCGCAATATAATTAACATTATATTCTTTTATAGTAGTTTTCCATATTTTAAGAGTCAATTTCACCCATGGGTTATCAGTTGTATTTATGTACCTTTGTAGGTTGTTATCAGCCAAAATTGCTTGTATGGGGATGGGAAGTACCTGCTCCTCAATGTTTTTCCATTGAGCGTCATATGATGGGTTGCACCAACATATCACAGGTCTCAACTGTGCTGAAAAATAATAATCTCTAAGAGAAGGTAGGCTCCATTTCCCCCTTTCCTTTGCTAATTGCAAAGTTTTGAGATGACCTCTAGGCCTTTTACCCTGCCAAATATTCCTTGATAGCATCTTGTTCCATTCATTGAATTGATATTGATTAATCTCTATTGGTAGGGTCTGAAAGAGATATAACAGTCTGGGCAGTATATTCATGTTAATAGACTCAATCCTTGAACTGAGACTGAAAAAAGGAATCAGGTTCCATCTTGCCATATCTTCCTTAATTTTTTATATAAAGGCTGATAATTACATTCTGATAATTTTACCAAATCTTTTGGCATAATGATGCTCAAATATTTGAAAGACTCTGTGTGCCATGCCCAGAGATATCTACTTTCAATTTCTCTTGGTGGGCTATAGTAATTTGAAAAAAATTGGGTTTTATCTATGTTGATAATACAGATTTTCAATCAAAGCAAGAGGCTGAGAGTGAAAGACTGAAGCATAGCGGAGGGGAGGTCATTTTTCTTTTCGATAACAGAGCGATAACAGACAACTGCAGGAGACAGAAAGTTGTGATTGTAGGGGATTTTAGTTTTCCACACATTGATTGGGACTCCCATACTGTTAAAGGTCTAGATGGGTTAGAGTTTGTGAAATGTGTTCAGGAGAGTTTTCTGAATCAATATATAGATGTCCCAACCAGGGAAGATGCAATATTAGATCTCCTATTAGGAAATGAGTTAAGGCAGGCGATGGAAGTGCGTGTAGGGGAACACTTTGGTTCCAGTGATCATAACGTCATTAGTTTCAACTTGATCATGGATAAAGATAGATCTGGTCCAGGGTTAAAGTTCTAAACTGGAAAGAGGCCAAATTTGAAGAGATGAGAAAGGATCTAAAAAGCGTGGATTGGGACAGGTTGTTCTCTGGCAAGGATGTGATTGGTAAGTGGGAGGCCTTCAAAGGAGAAATTTTGAGAGTGCAGAGTTTGTATGTTCCTGTCAGGGTTAAAGGCAAAATGAATAAGAATAAGGAACCTTGGTTCTCGAGGGATATTGGAACTCTGATAAAGAAGAAGAGAGAGATGTATAACATGTATAGGCAACAGGGAGGAAATAAGATGCTTGAGGAGTATAAAGAGAGTAAGAAAATATTTAAGAAAGAAATCAGGAGGGAAAAAAGAAGACATGAGGTTGCTTTGGCAGTCGAGGTGAAGGATAATCCAAAGAGCTTCTACAAGTATGTTAAGAGCAAAAGGATAGTAAGGGATGAAATTGGTCCTCTTGAAGATCAGAGTGGTCGGGTACGTATGGAACCAAAAGAAATGGGCGAGATATTAAATGGGTTTTTTGCATCTGTATTTACTAAGGAAACTGGACTGGAGTCTATGGAAACAAGGCAAACAAGTAGGGAGGTCATGGAATTATACAGATTAAGGAGGAGGGGCTGCTTGCTGTCTTGAGGCAAACCAGAGTAGATAAATCCCCAGGATTTAGTGGTGCTTCTCTTTTAACTGTGGTGCTTCACTTTTCACTGGGTGGCTCCTCTTTTCTCTGTGGTGCTTCTCTTTTCTCTCTGTGGTGCTTCTCTTTTCTCTGTGGTGCTTCTCTTTTCTCTATGGTGCTTCTCTTTTCTCTCTGTGGTGCTTCTCTTTTCTCTGTGGTGCTTCTCTTTTCTCTCTGTGGTGCTTCTCTTTTCTCTGTGGTGCTTCTCTTTTCTCTCTGGTGCTTCTCTTTTCTCTCTGTGGAGCTTCTCTTTTCTCTCGGTGGAGCTTCTCTTTTCTCTCTGTGGTGCTTCTCTTTTCTCTCTGTGGTGCTTCTCTTTTTTCTGTGGTGCTTCTCTTTTCTCTCTGTGGTGCTTCTCTTTTCTCTGTGGTGCTTCTCTTTTCTCTCTGTGGTTCTTCTCTTTTCTCTCTGTGGTGCTTCTCTTTTCTCTGTGGTGCTTCTCTTTTCTCTGTGGTGCTTCTCTTTTCTCTCTGTGGAGCTTCTCTTTTCTCTCGGTGGAGCTTCTCTTTTCTCTGTGGTGCTTCTCTTTTCTCTGTGGTGCTTCTCTTTTCTCTGTGGTGCTTCTCTTTTCTCTCTGTGGTTCTTCTCTTTTCTCTCTGTGGTGCTTCTCTTTTCTCTGTGGTGCTTCTCTTTTCTCTCTGGTGCTTCTCTTTTCTCTCTGTGGAGCTTCTCTTTTCTCTCGGTGGAGCTTCTCTTTTCTCTCTGTGGTGCTTCTCTTTTCTCTCTGTGGTGCTTCTCTTTTCTCTCTGTGGTGCTTCTCTTTTCTCTCTGTGGTGCTTCTCTTTTCTCTGTGGTGCTTCTCTTTTCTCTCTGTGGTGCTTCTCTTTTCTCTCTGTGGTGCTTCTCTTTTCTCTATGTGGTGCTTCTCTTTTCTCTCGGTGGAGCTTCTCTTTTCTCTGTGGTGCTTCTCTTTTCTCTCTGTGGTGCTTCTCTTTTCTCTGTGGTGCTTCTCTTTTCTCTCTGTGGTGCTTCTCTTTTCTCTCTGTGGAGCTTCTCTTTTCTCTCTGTGGAGCTTCTCTTTTCTTTGTGGTGCTTCTCTTTTCTCTCTGTGGTGCTTCTCTTTTCTCTCTGTGGTGCTTCTCTTTTCTCTGTGGTGCTTCTCTTTTCTCTCTGTGGTGCTTCTCTTTTCTCTGTGGTGCTTCTCTTTTCTCTCTGTGGAGCTTCTCTTTTCTCTCTGTGGAGCTTCTCTTTTCTCTCTGTGGTGCTTCTCTTTTCTCTCTGTGGTGCTTCTCTTTTCTCTGTGGTGCTTCTCTTTTCTCTCTGTGGTGCTTCTCTTTTCTCTCTGTGGTGCTTCTCTTTTCTCTCTGTGGTGCTTCTCTTTTCTCTGTGGTGCTTCTCTTTTCTCTGTGGTGCTTCTCTTTTCTCTCTGTGGTGCTTCTCTTTTCTCTGTGGTGCTTCTCTTTTCTCTGTGGTGCTTCTCTTTTCTCTGTGGTGCTTCTCTTTTTTCTCTGTGGTGCTTCTCTTTTCTCTCTGTGGTGCTTCTCTTTTCTCTATGGTGCTTCTCTTTTCTCTCTGTGGTGCTTCTCTTTTCTCTGTGGTGCTTCTCTTTACTCTCTGTGGTGCTTCTCTTTTTTCTCTGTGGTGCTTCTCTTTTCTCTCTGTGGTGCTTCTCTTTTCTCTCTGTGGTGCTTCTCTTTTCTCTGTGGTGCTTCTCTTTTCTCTCTGTGGTGCTTCTCTTTTCTCTCTGTGGTGCTTCTCTTTTCTCTGTGGTGCTTCTCTTTTCTCTCTGTGGTGCTTCTCTTTTCTCTGTGGTGCTTCTCTTTTCTCTCTGTGGTGCTTCTCTTTTCTCTCTGTGGTGCTTCTCTTTTCTCTGTGGTGCTTCTCTTTTCTCTCTGTGGTGCTTCTTTTCTCTCTGTGGTGCTTCTCTTTTCTCTCTGTGGTGCTTCTCTTTTCTCTCTGTGGTGCTTCTCTTTTCTCTGTGGTGCTTCTCTTTTCTCTGTGGTGCTTCTCTTTTCTCTCTGTGGTGCTTCTCTTTTCTCTGTGGTGCTTCTCTTTTCTCTGTGGTGCTTCTCTTTTCTCTCTGTGGTGCTTCTCTTTTCTCTCTGTGGTGCTTCTCTTTTCTCTCTGTGGTGCTTCTCTTTTCTCTGTGGTGCTTCTCTTTTCTCTCTGTGGTGCTTCTTTTCTCTCTGTGGTGCTTCTCTTTTCTCTCGGTGGTGCTTCTTTTTTCTCTCGGTGGTGTTTCTCTTTTCTCTCGGTGGTGCTTCTCTTTTTTCTGTGGTTCACAGGGTGGTTTAAATCTTTCACATTTAAACTAAGAAAATTAATATTGCATACCATTTAAATATGTTTAATGCAGAGGTTAAACATATAAACCACTGGAATATACCAAAATTCCAAAGCTTAAAATTCAAAATACTTAACTAAGCTATAGATGAGGCTGGGATAACCAAACAGTTAATGAAAAGGAAAAAGAAAGAAAACAGCCCACTCCTGCCCACCCCTCAAAGAAAAAAATCACCCAAGAGAGGGCAAAAGCTAATCCATTGATAAATCCCACCCCAACACCCTACTGGCAGAGCTCCAAGAGAAGAAAAGATTAGTACAAAATGAATTCCAAATTAAACTAAATGACCTTCAAAAGAACTAAAAAAATTCAAAACATAGTGTTTGCAAAAAATAATTACAAAGAAAACTTACTGAAATTAAGTCTACAATTTTCTAAACAGAAAAAAAAGAAAAAAGGATTATTTATGAAAATATATCAAAAAAAAGAATTGTTTAAAGAAAGAAGTAATAAACAAATAAACTGCAAAATTGCAACGAATTGATCAGTCAAACTGAGGGAACTTCTGGAGTTGATAGACTAAGTATTATTCAAAAGAGCTAAAGAAGAATTCAAAATATCATGTTGAAAAAAAATAAACTCAGCAAAGAAAATACTATAAGAACAGAAATTAATTACAAGAGTATACGAGAATAGAAGAGAGAATTGTTCAAAAGAAAGACGTACTAAACCATTAGACTGCAAACTTCCAACTACAAAGAATCGGTCAAGCTAAGGAAGCGTAGTTTGGATTCACCATTTTGCAATTCATGGAGTAAGTCGCCAGCAGCTCCACTTTTTTTAATACTTTATATCCCACTGAGAGATCCCTTTTAAGTTTGATGATTTATTACTTCTACTGAAGGATTTACGATTTAATGACAATGGCCGAGAAAAGTTGTTCTGCTATTGAACTGAGAAGCGGCAAGACTTTTCCTGAAACGGAGCAAACTGAACAAACCAAGAAAACGGAGGAACCTGTTACTTAAGCAGGAATATTTTCTTCAATACAAGACATGGAGTTGGAATTCCGGTCGCTTAACACTAAGATTGATAAGCTGACGGACTCCAACAGGAAGCTTGAAAAATCTATCTCTACGGTTCAAGATTCTCAGAAAAATTTGGACTTTCAGCTTCAGACACTAAAGCAGACCACAAATCGAATTGAGAACGAACATGATTTATTCGAGTAAACTATTAAAGATCAAGGAATGAAGATATCTTTGGTGTAAAAGAAAATCAATGAAATTACCTCAGAACTATCTAAAACGAAGAAAAAAATGGTTGATTTAGATAGTAGAGGGTGTTGGAGGAATTTGTGTATTCTAGGACTGCCTGAAAATACTGAAGCTGGCGATCTGTTAAACTTCTTCTCAGATATGTTGAACACACTTTTTAGTGAGACCCTGGAAGCTAGCCCTTTAATTAACAGTCCATAGAATTCCATTTTCTCGGTGTTCACCTGAATTACATCCTCAACCAATTGTACTTTGTCTGCATTATTATACAACCAAAGATGCCATACTTTGAGAAGCCAGAAAAAAGTGAAAGATAATCTTTAAATCGACAGAAATTTGTATAGTCAAAGATTGTCCCCCTGAGATCTTTGCCGAAAGAAGGAAATACTGAGAAGTCATGATTGAAATGTATAAATTAGATTTTTACCCCTCCCTTCGTTATCCAGCACAGCTGATAATTTTTCCTGAAAGGTCTCAGTCATTGAGAATCTACTCTCCCCAGGAGGGATGGGAGTACATTAAAAATCTTAAAGTTAAGCCGATTACTGAATAAAATCTTAAAGTTAACCCGATTACTCAATAGGTAATTCTGAAGTTTTTTGTTGTATGAGATGTTTACGGATCTTCTGAGTTAAGTTTATTCTATACTTTCTTAGTCTCTGGTATGGGACATGGCTGATTAAACTTTTTTTTATCTATTAATAACTAGTAGATACGTAACTGTTTTGTAGGGAACTCTTATAATATTATACTCTAATGGCCCGCACAGGACCTGTTGTGCATTAATCTTTTTATTTCTTTTGTTTGTCTCAATACTAATATAGTTTTAGGTTTGTTATATATATATTCATTTATTCTTTTTTTCTTTTTTGAGAGAAAGAACTTTGTAATATTATTTGCTCAGATTTATTCTTTTTTGAATATGTGATTAAGATACTTTAGCTAATTTTAAGATGGCCGTTGCTGATCATGTTTTTATTACTGTTAGACTTAACATTGAAGTAGTTGAATTTTGTTTGTTCCTTTTATTATGGCTATTTTGGGTGGGATTTTTGCTTTAACTTAATATATGTAGCTGCAAAATGGAGAATAGGGTCAAGGGTTATTAGTTTAGTATGGGGCCAACCTATTGGTCACTGTTTTTCTCAATTTTTGGGAGGGCGGAGGCGGCTAATAGAGTAGGTTTTTTTTCTGGATCGGGCAGTTCTTTTGATGGATTTTTTTCTCATAAATACGTCACTCCTTCTAGTTGTACCCGTGCCTTTTGGTTTAATCTGTGCTTGCATAACATTTCTTTTATATAATATTTAATCAAATTTTAAACATGGATGTTAATAAAATTAATATAATATCTTGGAATTGGAATGATGTGAATCACCCCATTAAGCGTAAAAAGACTTTTAAGAAATTAAAAACACTTAAAGCAGATATTATTTTTGCGCAAGAAAATCATATAGGGAAACAGGATGATTTTTGAAAGGACCTTTTTTTTTGGAAAGGAAAGGACCTTTGTACCATTTGTTGTCGAATAATAAAATAAGAGGCATATCTATCTTTCTTAGCCCCAAAATCCCTTTTGTACACTTTAATACTATTACTGATTCAATTGGAAGATACTTAATTGTTACTGGTTTATTATGCAAGCAAAAGATAGCTCTGGTGTGTGTATACACACCTAATGTAGATAATTCTGATTTTTTTAAGAAACTTTTTTCTGAGTTACCGAATTTGAATGAATATAAGTTGATCATGGGTGGTTGACTTTAATTGTTGTTTAAATCCGGCGATTGACAGGTCATCAACCAATCCGTTGCTTCCCAATAAAGCAGCAGTGTGTATTAATTCTTTTTTATTAGAATATGGCCTGGTCGATATCTGGAGATATAAACACTCCAACGACAAAGATTTCTCTTTTTTCTCACACGTTCATCATAAGTATTTTCAAATTGATTACTTTTTTTTATATGCATGTTTGCTACACTCCATTGTTGAGTGTGCGTATGACATCATTGCGCTGACAGATCACGCACCATTAAAGTTAACCCTGAAGCTTTCGGATAGCTTTTTGAAAATGTCACAGTGGAGACTGAATCCCGTATTGTTACAGGATCCAGCTTTTGTTAGTTTTATTAGGGAGCAAATTTCTATATTTTTTGAATTTAATACAACTGAAGGAATGTCAAACCTGGTTATATGGGACACGTTGAAATCTTTTCTTAGGGGACAAATAATTTCATACTCAGCAGCTTTGAAAAAGAAAACTAAAGCAGAATTGTCAGTGCTTATTAATAAAATTAGAGAGATAGATAAAGCATATTCAGTTAAACCTACTGAAGACCTATATAAAGAAAGGGTCAAACTTCAATCACAGTATGATTTGCTTCTGACCTTTCCCATTGAATAGCAAATTCTTAAATCTAAAAGTTTATTTTATATACATGGGGAAAAAATCTGGTAAATTTTGGAGGATCAGTTAAAGGCTGAGATGGTCAGAAGACAGATTTTAAAAATTCATAGACCAGATAGAATTGAAACTTCAGATCCTTATGAAATTAATAAGATATTTATGGATTTCTATTCTAATCTTTATAAATCTGAATTCTCTGATAATACTATTATTATGAATAGATTTTTGCAGAAGTTAGATATACCTCAATTTCGACTCAAGATGTTGATATATTAGATGCACCTATTAAACAAGAGGAGATAGCCAAGGCTATATCTTCTATGCAATTAGGGAAAGCTCTGGGACCTGATGGTTATATGGTAGAATTTTACAAGACTTTTCATGAAATGCTTATACCACATCTTCATCAAACATTTACCGATCTATATCCTCTGGGAACTTTCCAAAAACTTTTTATGAGGCATTCATTTCATTGATTCCTAAAAAAGGAAAAGACCCACTGGAATGTGTATCCTATAGACCCATTTCTTTATTGAATGTAGCTTTTAAAATTCTCTCTAAGATTCTAGCTAATAGACTTGAGAATATTTTGCCTAATGTTATCTCAAATGATCAAACAGGATTTATTAAAAATAGGTACTCATATTTTAATATTCGAAGATTGTTAAATATCAATTATTCCCCCTCAGTCAAAAAATCTGAATGTATTGTATCTCTAGATGCAGAGAAAACCTTTGATAGGGTGGAGTAGCCTTATTTGTTTCAGGTTTTGAAGAGGTTTAATTTTGGTCCGGGATTTATTTCCTGGATTAAATTGATTTATCATGCCCTGGTAGCTGTGCTTATAACTAATAATCAAAAGTCTCCTTATTTTAGATTATATAGAGGAACCCGTCAGGGATGTCCTCTTAGTCCTTTATTATTTAATTTGGTTTTAGAACCACTTGCTATTGCTCTTAGGGATTCTAATTCTGTGCAGGGTATTAAGAGAGGGGATAAATTACATAAGGTTTCGTTATATGTGGATGATTTATTAGTTTACATTTCAGACCCTAGGAAATCTATTCCTTTTATGTTATCTATATTTACGGAATTTAGTATTTTCTCTGGATATAAACTTAATTTACATAAAAGTGAATTATTTCCTATTAATAATTATTCTGATTATTATGATCAAATATCTTTTAATATTGCTAAAAAACCATTTCACTTACCTTGGTATCAAAATTACTAAAAATTTTAAAGACTTATATAAGTATAATTTTCCACCTCTAATTGAATATACTCAACAAGTGCTTTCTAAATGGTCGCCTATGTTGATGTCATTGATGGTCGAATAAATGCTATAAAAATAGTTATTTTACCAAAATTTTTATATATATTTCAAGCAGTTCCTCCTTTTATTCCGAAAACATTTTTTGATAAAATAGTTTCTATGATTCTGCCTTACGTTTGGAATAACAAAAGCTCTAGAGTGAATAAACTTTTATTGCAAAAATAAAAAAAAGATGGCGGACTGGTCTTACCAAGCATTAGATTTTATTATTGGGTAATTAATATGCATTATATTACTTTTTGGATTTATGATATAGACAACCAGGATCACCCTTCATGATTACATTTGGAGGAGAATTCGATAACGAGGTTTTCTTTAGCTTCTTTATTAGGAGCTCCCCTTCCGTTTTCGTTCTCCAGAATAGGTAGACAAGCTCTCAACCCTATCGTTAAACATACTTTAAAAATCTGGTTTCAGTTTCGTAGATTTTTTGAATTAAATAATTTTCTACTCTCTAGTAATATATTCTCTAGTAATCTATTCTAATTTTTTTTTAAACCATCAACTCTGGATAAGGCTTTTTTAACATGGAAAACTAAGGGAATAAAAACTTTTTTAGATTTCTTTTTACAGGATTGTTTAATGTTTTTTTTGCAGTTAATGGTTAAATATGATATCTCTAATACACATTTTTTAGATACTTACAGATTAGGAATTTTTTACATGATTTTTCTACCGAATTATCCCTTGGCCTACCCTTCAAATTTGGCTTATGCTATTTTTCAGCTTAAACCATTTCAAAAACGATTAATAGCAATCATTTATAAACAGCTAATGAATGCTCGTATGTCGCCTAATGATAGGGTTCAACGCACTTGGGAAATAAAACTTCAACATTCACTTTCAGATGATCAATGGAGTAAAATTTATTATCTAGTTAATAATTCATCTGTCTGTGCACGCCATTCCTCAATTCAGTTTAAGATAGTACACAGGGCCCATATGTCTAAAGATAAATTGGCGCATATTTTTCCTAATTATAAGCCCTATTTGTGACAGATGTAATGCAGAGACGGCTACTCTAACTCACATGTTTTGGTCCTGTGTAAGCTTAAATAATTTTTGGAGGGATGTGTTTTGAATACTGTCCAAAGTTATAGATGTGGATGTTCAACCCAATTCACTTACGGCAATTTTTGGTATTATTCCAGAGGAAGCAGGTAGAGTTTCTGCTTCCGCTCAACATGTGATAGTCTTTTCAACTTTACTGGCTAGGAGAGCTATCTTGTTATACTGGAAAGATTCTAATCCATATACTGTTTTTTATTGGCTCTCCCCCATTATGTCCTGTTTAAGTTTGGAGAAAATTAGAAGCCGGACGTTTGATACACCTTTTAATTTTGAGCAAGTCTGGCGACCCTTTATTCAATATTTTCATATGATTTAATTTTTATTTATTTATTTATTTTTCTTTATTTTCTTTAGGGAAAATCTTTCCTTATCCGCGAAGGTTCGGAAGTGACTGGAAGGATGTTTTCTCTCTTTCTTTTTCTTCTAATTTTATCCTCGAATATTCTGCCCAATCTTTCTTTTCTTTTTTTTTCTTTTTTTGTTTCAGTTTAGTTTAGTGGGATTTTTTCCTTTTATTAAATAAAATTTCCTATCTTTTTTTATGATTTGTTAAGAAGAGTTGTGGTTTCTTGATTATATTGTATATATAACAGCGTAACATTATACTTATCTGATTTTGACAATATATACTTTTTTTGCTATTTATGTGTCTTTTATATTATCTGTTTGCTAAAACTTCTCTGATTTGTGTATTTTTTACCGGAAAATCAATAAAAAGATTGAAAACCAAAATGAAAGGAAATGTAGTTTATATGATACAATATTAAACAATTAATCTTCTGGACCTGATTCGGCCTAAAGAAAATCATGCACTTCCTCAACAGAAAGAAACCACTTAGGAGATCCATTTTTCAAAATGATCCTGAGGTGAGCGGGGTAATTTAGTGAGGGTTTATAGCCTTTGTTATATAACTCAACCATAACATTTTTATACTTAAAACATTCATTTAATACCTCGGGCGAATAGTTTTCGACCAGCTTTATCTTATAATTTTCAAAGTTAATCATACCTAACCAATGAGATTGGCTAATTATACTAACCTTTGTTTGGAAGTTATGAAAAGCAATTATCACAGGTCAAGGTTTTTGTTGAGAAGAGGATTTAAACACTGGGGCTCGGTGTGCCCAGTCTATTCTTGGTGGAGTATCCAAAACATCAGAAAACAAATGAGACACCACCTTTGCAAAAAATTCTGAAGGTCGATTGCCTTCGACCAACTCAGGAAGACCTAAAATTTGTACATTGTTCCTTCTTGATCTATTTTCCAATGTGACAATCTTTTGTCTTAAAGATTCAACAATTTTCGATTGTTTATCTCCAAACTTTTCCAACTCATCCGTCTTAGTATTGAGTCTCGTTAAAGCATCTTCATGTTCTTGAGTAGTGTGTTCCTGTAAAGTTTTTTGAATAGTCTGCAGCAGAATCTCCATTTGTTTAAGCTCTGTGGTAACTTTTAAACACACATAGATAGATAGATAGATAGATAGATACTTTATTCATCCCCATGGGGAAATTCAACATTTTTTCCAATGTCCCATACACTTGTTGTAGCAAAAACTCCTTACATACAATACTTAACTCAGTAATAATATGATATGCATCTAAATCACTAACTCAAAAAGCATTAATAATAGCTTTAAAAAAAAAAAAAAAAGTTCTTAAGTCCTGGCAGTTGAATTGTAAAGCCTAATGGCATTGGGGAGTATTGACCTCTTCATCCTGTCTGAGGAGCATTGCATCGACAGTAACCTGTCGCTGAAACTGCTTCTCTGTCTCTGGATGGTGCTATGTAGAGGATGTTCAGGGTTTTCCATAATTGACCGTAGCCACAGGGGTAGTCAACAGGGTCTTGGGAGGAGCCACAGGAGCAGTCAGACAGGTATATCTAGTTCACCACATTCACCCCCCCTTTGTTTAAAAAAATTCCCAAGCATATTTACAGGTTAAGTCGATCAGGTGGTCGAATCGTTCGCTGCGATCTACGGAGCTCCGGCTGCAATTGCACAGGAGCCGGAGGTGATGACGGCACAGGTGCCGGAGGTGGTGTGTGCTCCGAAGGCGGAGAGTGGGTTAATTCTGTCCCAACAGGAGGTGTCAGGGACCCCTCGCGTGTGAGCGAGGGCCCTGGAACAGACGCATACGGAGTCTGTGTGGGGCACGGGGCGTGCGGAGTCACCTCGGGTACAGGGTGCATAGTTACCGTGGAGTGCTCGGTGTAGTGGTCTGCTGCTCCGGCGGGCGCCAGGTCGCGGACAGAGACCGTGTCCTCCCGCCCATCAGGCAAGACCACGTAGGCATACTGGGGATTAGCATGCAGGAGGTGAACCTTCTCGACCAGTGGTGAGTACTTATTACTCCTCGCATGTTTACGCAGCAGCACTGGCCCCGGGGACGTCAGCCAAATTGGCAGGGTGGTCCCAGTGACAGACTTCCTGGGAAAAGAGAATAAGCGTTCGTGAGGGGTGGCATTAGTGGACGTACACAACAGGGAGCGGATAGAGTGGAGTGCCTCAGGGAGGACCTCCTGCCATCGGGAGACCGGCAACCCTTGTGACTTAAGGGCTAAAAGTATGGCCTTCCACACTGTGGCATTCTCCCTCTCCACCTGGCCATTCCCCCGGGGATTATAACTCGTGGTGCGACTAGTAGCTATGCCCCTAGCAAGCAGGAACCGGCGCAACTCGTCACTCATAAAGGAGGACCCTCTATCACTGTGGACATAGCAGGGATATCCGAACAGTGTGAAGAGCTGGCGCAGGACTTTGATGACCGACGTGGTAGTAGTGTCGGGGCAGGGAACGGCAAAGGGGAATCGCGAGTACTCGTCAATAATACTGAGAAAGTAGACATTGCGGTCGGTGGAGGGAAGGGGGCCCTTAAAGTCAATACTCAGTCGCTCAAAAGGGCGGGTGGCCTTGACAAGCTGCGCAGTGTCAGGACGGTAGAAGTGCGGTTTGCACTCAGCGCAGATCTGGCAGTCCCTGGTCATCGTCCTGATGTCCTCCAGGGAGTACGGCAGGTTCCGGGCTTTAATGAAGTGATAAAACCGGGTGACCCCCGGGTGGCAAAGTTGGGCATGAAGGGCATACAGCTGGTCGAGCTGGGCACTAGCACACGGTCCCCGGGATAGGGCATCAGACGGTTCATTGAGCCTGCCAGGCCGGTACAGGATATCGTAAGTATAGGTGGAGAGTTCTATTCTCCATCGCAAAATTTTATCATTTTTGATTTTGCCCCGCTGTTGGCTGCTGAACATGAACGCAACCGAGCGCTGGTCGGTCAGCAAGGTGAACCTTCTGCCGGCGAGATAGTGCCTCCAGTGCCGAATAGCTTCCACTATGGCTTGGGCTTCTTTCTCCACCGTGGAGTGCCGAAGTTCAGAGCCTTGAAGGGTACGAGAAAAAAACGCCACTGGCCTGCCTTCTTGATTGAGGGTAGCAGCCAGCGCGACGTCAGAGGCGTCACTCTCTACTTGGAAGGGAATGGTCTCGTCTACCGCATGCATCGTTGCTTTGGCAATGTCCCCTTTAATGCAGCTGAAGGCCGCTCGGGCCTCGGCAGAGAGGGGAAAGGTGGTAGACTTGACCAGGGGGCGGGCCTTGTCTGCGTAATGGGGAACCCATTGGTTCAGACATTTTACTCTGAGCTTTCCAAATTAGCTCCGCAATAGCTTCCATAGTCATGGAAGGATCCTCTTCTTTTTTAGAAGATTTAGCACGAGATATCATAATACTCCAAAAGTAAGTTTTCAAAGCAGATTGAATTTAGTAATTTAAAAGAAACGAAGCCGTTCGAGAAACATGTCTACTCCATGCAATGCCAGTAGGAGGAGCTCTCACCTGTGTCATATCACACATCCAAATCATTTATATCATTAGACACAGGCCCCCAGTTCCACAACCAACCCTTGACCGTCACGCTCTGCTTCCTACCACTGAGCCAGTTCTAAATCCAGTCACTATCTCCTCCTGGATTCCATAAGGCATAGGAGCAAAATTCAGCCACTTGATCATTCTGTCTGCTCTTAGCGGATTTATTATCCCTCTGAACCCATTCACCCACTTTACCCCTGTAATTTTTGCTGCCCTAACCAAACTCTGCTTTAAATACACTCAACAACTTAGCCTCTACAGCTGACCATGGTAATGGATTCCACAGATTCACCATCTGCTGGCTGAAGAAATCCAATCTCAATTCTGTTCTAAATGAGGCTATGTCCTCTGTTCCTAGACTCACCCACTATAGGAAGCATCCTTTCCACATCCACTCTGTGTACGCCGATCAGAACTCAGTAACTTTTATTGAGACCCCCCCTCATTCCTCTGAACTCCAGCGAGTACAGGCCCACAGCCATCAAATGCTCCTCATACTTTAATTTCCAGAGTCCAGCCCTGTGGCTCAGAAGGGTAGGGAAAGGAAGAGGAAAGCAGTAGCGATAGTGCATTCTGTAGTTAGGTGATCAGACAGGCGATTCTGTGGACACAGGAAAGAAACTCGGATGGTAGTTTGCCTCCCAGTTGCAAAGGTCCGCAATGTTTGAGATCGCATCCAAGATATCCTGCAGTGGGAGGGAGAACAGCCAGAGGTCATGGTACATATTGGTACCAATGACATAAGTAGGAAAAGGGAAGAGGTCCTGAAAAAAGACTACAGAGAGTTAGGAAGGAAGTTGAGAAGCAGGACCTCAAAGGTAGTAATCTTGAGATTACTGCCTGTGCCACGTGACAGTCAGTATAGGAATAGAATGAGATGGAGGATAAATGCGTGGCCAAGGGATTGGAGCAGGGGGCAAGGATTCAGATTTCTAGATCATTGGGAGCTCTTTTGGGGCAGGAGTGACCTGTACAAAAAGGTCGGGTTGCACTTGAATCCCAGGGGGACCAATATTCTGGCAGGGAGGTTTGCTAAGGCTACTGGGGAGAGTTTAAACTATAATAGTTGGGGGGGGGGGGGTGGGAACCGAACTGAAGAGACTGGGGACGAGGTGTTTGGTTCACAAATAGAGGAATCTAGGAGACAGTGTGAGGGAGGATAGGCAGGTGACAGAGAAGGGACGCGCTCAGACAGATGGTTTGAGATGTGTCTATTTTAACGCAAGGAGTATTGTGAACAAAGCAGATGAGCTTTGAGCATGCATCAGTACTTGGAGCTACGATGTGGTGGCCATTACAGAGACTTGGATGGCTCAGGGACAGGAATGGTTACTTCAAATGCCGGGTTTCAGATGCTTCAGAAAGGACAGGGAGGGAGGCAGAAGAGGTGGGAGTGTGGCACTGTTGATCAGAGATAATGTCACGGCTGTAGAAAAGGTGGACATCATGGAGGGGTTGTCTACGGAGTCTCTGTGGGTGGAGGTTAGGAACAGGAAGGGGTCAATAAGTTTACTAGGTGTTTTTTATAGGCTGTCCAATAGTAACAGGGATATTGAGGTACAGATAAGGAAACAGATCCTGGAAAGGTGTAATAATAACAGAGTTGTAGTGGTAGGAGATTTAAATTTCCCTAATATCAATTTTCATCTCCCTAGAGCAAGGGATTTAGATGGGGTGGAGTTTGTTAGGTGTGTTCAGGAAGGTTTCGTGACACAATATGTAGATAAGCCTACAAGTGGCGAGGCTGTACTTGATTTAGTATTGAGAAATGAACCTGGTCAGGTGTCAGATCTCTCAGTGGGAGAGCATTTTGGGGATAGTGATCATAATTCTATCTCCTTTACATTAACATTGGAGAGAGATAGGAACAGACAAGTTAGAAAACCATTTAATTGAAGTAAGGGGAATTATGAGGCTATCAGGCAGGAAACTGGAAGCTTAAATTGGGAACAGATGTTCTCAGGGAAAAGTATGGAAGAAATGTGGCAAATGTTCAGTGGATATTTGTGTGGAATTCTGTATAGGTACGTTCGAATGAGACAGGGAAGTTATGGTAGGGTACAGGAACCGTGGTCTACAAAGGCTTTAATAAATCTAGTAAAGAAGAAAAGAAAAGCTTACAAAAGGTTCAGAGAGCTAGGTAATGTTAGAGATCTAGGAGATTATAAGTCTACTAGGAAGGAGTTTAAGAGGGAAATTAGGAAAGCCAGGAGGGGCCATGAGAAGGCGTTGGCGGACAGGATTAAGGAAAACCCCCAAGGCATTCTACAAGTATGTGAAGAGCAAGAGGATAAGATGTGAAAGAATAGGACCTATCAAGTGTGACAATGGGAAAGTGTGTGTGGAACTGGAGGAAATAGCAGAGGTACTTAATGAATACTTTACTTTAGTATTCACTATGGAAAAGGATCTTGGTGATTGTAGTGATGACTTGCAGTGTACCGAAAAGCCAGAGCATGTAGATATTAAGAAAGAGGACGTGCTGGAGCTTTTAGAAAGCATCAAGTTGGATAAGTCACTGGGACAGGATGAGATGTAGCCCCGGCTCCTGTGGAAGATGAGGGAGGAGATTGCTGAGCCTCTGGTGATGATCTTTGAATCGTCAATGGGGCCAGGACAGGTTCTGGAGGATTGGAGGGTTGTGGATGTTGTTCCTTTATTCAAGGAAGGGAGTAGAGATAGCCCAGGAAATTATAGACCAGTGAGTCTTACTTCAGTTGTTGGTAAGTTGATGGAGACGATCCTGAGAAGCAGGACTTATGAACATTTAGAGAGGCATAATATGATTAGGAATAGTCAGCATGGCTTTGTCAAGGGGAGGTCATGCCTTACAAGCCTGATTGAATTTTTTGAGGATGTGACTAAACACATTGATAAAGGAAGTGCATATATGTAGTGTATATGGATTTCAGCAAGGCATTTGATAAGGTACCCCATGCAAGGCTTATTGAGAAAGTAAGGAGGCATGGGATCCAAGGGGACATTACTTTGTGGATCCAGAACTGGCCTGCCCACAGAAGGCAAAGAGTGGTTGTAGAAGGGTTATATTCTGCATGGAGGTTAGTGACCAGTGGTGTGCCTCAGGGATCTGTTCTGGGACCCCTGCTGTTTGTGATTTTTATAAATGACCTGGATGAGGAAGTGGAGGGATGGGTTAATAAGTCTGCTGATGACACAAAGGTTGGAGGTGTTGTGGATAGTGTGGAGGTCTGTCAGAGGTCACAGCAGGACATTGATAGGTTACAAAACTGGGCTGAGAAGTGGCAGATGGAGTTCAACCCAGATAAGAGTGAGGTGGTTAATTTTGGTAGGTCAAATATGATGGCAGAATATAGTATTAATGGTAAGACTCTTGGCAGTGTGGAGGATCAGAGGGATCTTGGATTCCAAGTCCATAGGATGCTCAAAGCAGCTGCGCAGTTTGACTCTGTGGTTAAGAAAACATACAGTGTATTGGCCTTCATTAATTGTGGAACTGAATTTAGGAGCCAAGAGGTCATGTTGCAACTATATAGTACCCTGGTGAGACCCCACTTGGAGTACTGTGCTCAGTTTTGGTCGCCTCACTACAGGAAGGATGTGGAAGCCATAGAAAGGGTGCAGAGGAGATTTACAAGGATGTTGCCTGGATTGATGAGCATGCCTTATGAAAACAGATTGAGTGAACTCAGCCTTTTCTCCTTGGAGCGACGGAAGATGAGAGGTGACCTGATAGAGGTGTATAAGATGATGAGAGGCATTGATCGTATGGATAGTCAGAGGCTTTTTCCCAGGGCTGCAATGGTTGCCACAAGAGGACAGGTTTAAGGTTCTGCGGAGTAGGCACAGAGGAGATGGCAGGGATAAGTTTTTTACTCAGAGACTGGTGAGTGCGTGGAATGGGCTGCCGGCAATGGTGGTGGAGGCGGATACAATAGGGTCTTTTAAGAGACTTTTGGATAGGTACATGGAGCTCAGAAAAATAGAGGGATATAGGTAAGCCTAGTAATTTCTAAGGTAGATGCATGTTCGGCACAACTTTGTGGGCCGAAGGGCCTTTATTGTGCTGTAGGTTTTCTATGTTTCTATGTTTCACATTCCCTAACACCAATAGGATCGTTGTCACTCACGTACACTACTACAATAATTGAGGGACTTCTTCACCCAACCCAGCCCCTCCCTCTCCAGTAGTGAAGGAACACTGCACTGGGCCCCTTCCTCACCGAGCCCTGCGGTGCCTCAGCCAAGCTTCAGCACCTCCCTCAGCACGGTCTCTTGTCGCCAGTCAGCAGCTCCCATCCACGGACATCTCGATGACCAGTGGGGTCTGGGTGGAACAAAGGGCGCCTTTCACCGAGTTGATGATCTGCCAGCTGCGCTTGATGTCCATCTCCTTGTGTGTCCCTGCGAACAGCCCGGTGATGAGAGAGTCCTCTGTCATGCAACTGCTCGGGATGAACAATGAAACACGACTTCTCACCTTTCTCCAGATCCCTCCACATCATTCAATGCAGACCCTGCCGGCACAAACACCTCCGTCAATCAATGCACTGGGGTCTGTCTGATACACCCATCTGATTGGCTATACACCTGTGATTGACAGCGGCTGGTTCGTTCCCTGAGAAATATAGTTACCGGCGAGCTCTGTGCCGTGTTCAGTATAAAAGGGTACAGGCCGCGGCGAATGCGGCGTTGAGATTGTAAAATGGAGAAAGGCCAGTTTTAATGGTATTGGAAAGGGTCTGGGAAGTGTGGATCAGGGTAAGTTGTTATTTGGGCAAGGTATGCTTGGTAAGTGAGAAGTCTCCAAAAGTGAAATTTTGAGAGTACAGAGTTTATATACTCCTGTCAGAATAAAAGACAAGGAGGACAGGTTTAGAAAAACTTTGTTTTTCCATGAGATATTGAGGCCCTGCATAAGAAGGGGGTGCATAACAAGTCGAGGCAGAAAGAAACAAGCGAGGCACCTGAGGAGAATGAGAAATGCAAGAGAATACTCAAGAGGGAAATCAGGAGGGCGATGGGAAGGAATGAGTTTGCTCTGGCAGACCAGAGGGAGGGAAATCCTTTGATCTTCTACAGATCTGTTAAAAGCAAATGGACAACCATCAGTGCCCATAGAATTGAGGCAAAGTACTAGTGACATCATGGAGTATACACAGATTGGAGGAGGAGGTTAATGAGGCAAATTAGGGTGGATAAATCCTTAGGGCCTGACAAGATGTTCCCTTGGACCTAGTGGGAGGCTATTGTAGAAATTACTGGGGCTCTAGCTGAGGTATTTAAAGTGTCATTTGCCTCCCACAACTGGTGAGGTGCTGGAGGATTGGAGGATAGCTAATGTTGACTTTGGTATATGACATCTCCTCTGTACCTACTTCCATTAAAATATGCCGTCTTGTGCTTGCCATTTCAGCCTTGGGAAAAAACCTCTGACTACCCACACGATCATTGCCTCTCATTATCTTGTATACCTCTACCAGGTTATCTCTCATCCTCCGCTGTTCCAAGGAGAAAAGGCCGAGTTTGCTCAACCTATTCTCATAAGCCATGCTCTCCAATCCAAGCAAGATCCTTGTAAATCTCCTTTGCACCCTTTCTATGGTTTCCATGTCCTTCCTGTAGTGAGGCGACCAGAATTGAGCACAGTTCTCCAAGTGGGATCTGACCAGGGTCCAATATAGCTGCAATATTACCTCTCAGTTCTTAAACTCAATCCCACGATTGATGAAGGCCAATGCACTGTATGCCTTTTTAACCAGAGTCAACCTGCGTAGCAGCTTTGAGGTTCCTATGGACTCAGACCCCAAGATCCCTCTGATCCTCCACACTACCAAGAGTCTTACCATTAATGTTATATTCTGCCATCATGTTTAACCACCTCAAGCTTATTTGGGTTGAGGTATATAACTATTTACTTTTGAAAATGGAGATAATTTGAATGTAAAAGCGATAATCGACAAGTTTACGCATTTTGTATACCAAAGTGTAATGTGACGTATGAGCGCTATAATTTTTTCAAATGTCAGCAGAAAGCTGGTCAAACGATTGATCAATTTGTTATGGAGTTGAGAAACCATAATAAAAGATGTGAGTTTGCAGAGCTGACAGACTCTCTTATCAAGGACAGAATTGTTTGTGGCATTCGGGATAATGGTCTGAGAGAAAGGCTGTTAAGAGAACAGGACTTAGACCTGGAAAAAGTTGTGATGCTTTGCAAAGCTTCTGAGACCATAATGTCACAGGCTAAAGAGCTTTCTATTGAGAACTGCAATGTACACACTATGTGCAAACATATTTAAAACAATAATAAAATGGCGGTGGAACAGACAGACAGACAGATATACTTTATTGATCCCGAGGGAAATTGGGTTCATTACAGTCGCACCAACCAAGAATAGTGTAGAAATATAGCAATATAAAACCATAAATAATTAAATAATAATAAGTAAATTATGCCAAGTGGAAATTAGTCCAGGACCAGCCTATTGGCTCAGGGAACAAGACCAACAGAGAACAAGACGTCATCTGAAAGAAAAAAACTTCGTAATTGCTGTGGGCAGCAGCACCGACCTAAAAAGTACCTATGTATCAGAAAATGTGCAACAACTGTGGTAAGAGTAATAATTTTTCATGCTGTTGCAGAAGTAGAAAGGAAATAAAACATGTAAATACAGTGCTTGAAAATGAACGCAAGGAGTTTTATAAAGATGTGCTTTGTGAAAACAAACAAAGTAAGAATGACTGGATTATGCCATTGCAAGTGAACTAAAACATTATTCTGTTTAAATTGTATACTGGAGAACAAGTAAATGTTCTTCTTGCAGGATCTAAATTTAATGAGTATATGACAAACAACATTGGACCCAGTACAGATCCCTGAGGCACACAACTAGTCACCAGCCTCCAACCTGACAAACAGTTATCCACCACTACTCTCTGGCATCTCCCATCCAGCCACTGTTGAATCCATTTTACTACTTCAATATTAATACCTAACGATTGAACCTTCTTAACTAACCTTCCATGTTGAACCTTGTCAAAGGCCTTACTGAAGTCCATATAGACAACATCCACTGCTTTACCCTCATCAACTTTCCTAGTAACCTCTTCAAAAAATTCAATAAGATTTGTCAAACATGACCTTCCACGCACAAATCCATGTTGACTGTTCCTAATCAGACCCTGTCTATCCAGATAATTATATATACCAACTCTAAGATTACTTTCCATTAATTTACCCACCACTGACTTCAAACTGACAGGCCGATAATTGCTATGTTTACTCTTAGAACCCTTTTTAAACAATGGAACCACATGAGCAATACACTAATCCTCTGGCACCATCCCCATCTCTAATGACATTTGAAATATTTCTGTCAGAGCCCCTGCTATTTCTATACTAACTTCCCTCAAAGTCCTAGGGAATATCCTGTCAGGATCTGGAGATTTATCCACTTTTATATTCTTTAAAAGCACCAGTACTTCGTCTTCTTTAATCGTCATAGTTTCCAATAACTACCCTACTTGTTTCCCTGACCCTTACACAATTCAATATCCTTCTCCTTAGTGAATACTGAAGAAAAGAAATTGTTCAAAATTTCCCCCATCTCTTTTGGCTATGCACATAGCTGTCCACTTTGATTCTCTAAGGGACCAATTTTATCCCTCACTATCCTTTTGCTATTAATATAACTGTAGAAACCCTTTGGATTTATTTTCACATTACCTGCCAAAGCAACCTCATATCTTCTTTTAGCTTTTCTAATTTCTTTCTTAAGATTCTTCTTACATTCTTTATATTCCTCAAGCACCTCATTTACTCCATGCTGCCTATATTTATTGTAGATCTCCCTTTTTTCCCAAACCAAGCTTCCAATATCCCTTAAAAACCATGGCTTTCTCAAACTTTTAACCTTTCCTTAACCAGCAACCATCATCGCCAGAGGCTCAGCAATCTCCACCCTCACTTCCCACAGTAGCCTGGAGTATATCTCAGTGACTTATTTAACAATGCCTTTCAAAAATTCCAGCACATACTGTTTCTTAATGTTTATATGCTCAAGCTTTTCAGTCTGCTGTAAGTCATTCCCATAATTCCCTGATGAATACTGAAGCAAAGCATTCATTAAGTTCGTCCGCTACCTCCTCCAACTCCATGCATACATTACCAATACCACACCTGACTGGTCCTGCTCTCATATGGCTCATCCTTTTGCTCTTCACATACTTGTAGAATGTCTTGGGGTTTTCCTTAATCCTGCTTGCCAAGGTCCTCTCATGGCCCCTCTGGCTCTCCTAATTCCATTCTTAAGCTTCTTCCCAGAAACCTTGTAATTTTCTAGAGTTCTAACAGTACATAGTTTCTTGAACCTTTTATAAGCTTTTCTTTTCTTCTTAACTAGATTTTCTACATACTTTGTACACCATGGTTCTTTAACCTTACCATCCTTCCCCTGCCTCAATGGAACATACCAACACAGAACTCTATGCATATATTCCCTGAACATCTGCCACATTTCTGCTATGCATTTCCCTCAGAACATCTGCTCCCATTTTATGCTCCCAAGTTCCTGCCTAATAGCATCATATTTCCCCCAGCCCAATTAAATGCTTTCTCAGATTGTCTGCTCTCCAGAGTTATGGTGAAGGGGATAGAGTTGTGGTCACACTCTCCAAAATGCTCTCCCACCGAGAGATCTGACACCTGACCAGGTTCTGAGTTTATATTCCCTCCTAATCCAGTCAGTGACTGAAGGCTGGAGTGCATCAGATGTGGGGTTACAGGATTGGTTGACCAACCTGCCTTTTTACTCTACCATTTAGTTTTCCTGGATACAGACAGATTATGCAGGATCTCAATTGTCTTCTCTGTTAATTATCAATTGTCACTCTGTTGTATTGTCTATAGTTTCCCCTTCAGCAGATGGCTGTAGAGAGGTACTTCCTGGCCAGACATCGCAGGAGTTGATAACACTGGTGATCTGACTTTGCATCAGGAGTGACAGAAATTCAGCAATTCATATAACCATATAATAATTACAATACGGAAACAGGCCATCTTGGCCCTTCTAGTCCGTGCCGACGCTTACACTCACCTAGTCCCACTGGCCTGCACTCAGCCCATAACCTTCCATTCCTTTCCTGTCCATATACCTATCCAATTTTACTTTAAATGACAATACCGAACCTGCCTCTACCACTTCTACTGGAAGCTCATTCCACATAGCTACCACTCTCTGAGTAAAGAAATTCCCCCTCGTGCTACCCATAAACTTTTGCCCCCAACTCTCAAATCATGTCCTCTTGTTTGAATCTCCCCTACTCTCAATTGAAAAAGCCTATCCACATCAACTCGATCTATCCCCCTCATAATTTTAAATACCTCTATCAAGTCGTCCCTCAACCTTCTACGCTCCAAAGAATAAAGACCTAACTTGTTCATCCTTTCCCTGTAACTTAGGTGCTGAAACCCAGGTAACATTCTGGTAAATCTTCTCTGTACTCTCTCTATTTTGTTGACATCTTTCCTATAATTCGGTGACCAGAACTGTACACAATACTCCAAATTCAGCCTTACCAATGCCTTGTACAATTTTAACATTACATCCCAACTCCTATACTCAATGCTCTGATTTATAAAGGCCAACATACCAAAAGCTGTCTTCACCACCCTATCCACATGAGATTCCACCTTCAGGGAACTATGCACCATTATTCCTAGATCACTCTGTTCTACCTCATTCTTCAATGCCCTACCATTTACCGTGTATGTCCTATTTGGATTATTCCTACCAAAATGTAGCACCTCACACTTATCAGCATTAAACTCCATCTGCCATCGTTCAGCCCACTCTTCTAACTGGACTGAATCTCTCTGCAACCTTTGAAAACCTACTTCATTATCCACAACGCCACCTACTTTAGTATCATCTGCATACTTACTAATCCAATTTACCACCCCATCATCCAGATCATTAATGTATATGACAAACAACATTGGACCCAATACAAATCCCTGAGGCACACCACTAGTCACTGGCCTCTAACCTGACAAACAGTTATCCACCACTACTCTCTGGCATCTTCCATCTCACCACTGTTGAATCTATTTTACTACTTCAATATTAACACCTAACAATTGAACCTTCCTAACTAACATTCCTTGTGGAACCTTGTCAAAGGCCTTACTGAAGTCCATATAGACAACATCCACTGCTTTACCCTCATCAACGTTCCTAGTAACCTCTTCAAAAAATTCAATAAGATTTGTCAGACATGACCTTCTAAGCAAAAATCCATGCTGACTATTCCTAATCAGACCCTGTCTATCCAGATAATTATATATACCATCTCTAAGAATACTTTCCGTTAATTTACCCACCAGTGACGTCAAACTGACAGGCCTATAATTGCTAGATCGACTCTTCTTTCAACATCTTTCTCTAGATTATGTTTATTGCCATCTTTTCTGAGTTTCAACATAATTTCAAGCTGTAGAGTGAGACAAGGATATCTTTTGATGGGGTAGCTTGGTAGCACATTGGTTAGCATAACCCTTCACAGTGCCAGCTGTAAGATTGGTGGAACACATACATCACAAGCGATTCTGCAGATGCTAGAAATCCATTATAACACACTATCAATCACACTATCACAGTACAATCCAGTACAACACACAAAATACTGGAGGAACAGCAGGTCAGGCAGCATCTTGGAGGTGAATGTTTCAGGCTGAGATCCTTCATCAGGACTGGAAAGGAAGGGAGAAGAAGACAGACCAGGGCTCAATTTACACTGTTGCCTGTAAGGAATTTGTACATTCTCCCTATGACTGTGTGGGCTTCTTCAGGTGCTCTGGTTTCCTCCCACATTCCAAAAGCATACAGTTAGGATAAGTTGTGGGTGTGCTATGTTGACAACAGAAGTGTGGTGACACTTGCAGGCTGCCTCTAGCACAATTTTCATTGATTTGATTTGACACAAACAACCCTTTTCACTGCATGTTCAAAATATACGTGTTAACAGTAACGTGAAGCTTCTTGAATATTTCCTTATATCCGGAATCGGCAATAGGACCCTGTTCTGGACAATACTTTTCATTCACTTGTTCCCCTGACTACAGACTCATCAGGGGCATCCACAGGTCATTCAGTCTATTGAGTTATGTTGGAGATCAGGCAAAAATTTACATTAATTTGTTATTTTAATTTTCACACATTCTCAACTCCCCTCAAATTCTGTCACTGTTAAACACAAGAGATTCTGAAGATGCTGGAAATCTTGAGACACACACAGAATGATGGATGAACTCAGCAAGTCAAGCAGCATCTATGGAGGGGAATTAACAGTTGACATTTTGGCTGGAGACCCTTCATCAGCTCCATACCGGTTAATCGGAGTACTGTGCAGATGCAACAGAAGCATTCCCATGCAGGTCTGGTGAAGAGCTTTAAAAAGCAGGAAGTTTTTCAATGGGAATCATCGATTGGAGTCCTGCACAGACACAACAGAAACATCTCTGTGCAGGTCTAGCAAAGAGCTTTAAAAACCCAGTCTCTATAAAAGAGAGGTACTGCCCAGTTGAGCAGTCATTATCACAGTAGTCTGAGGCAGAGTAGTAAGGCTTTGGCTCAACAGGCAGAGGCAAGGCAAGTAGGCAAGTTTATTCCTTATTTCTTATTTAAATCTTGAGAGAATAGGGGAAGTGTCTACAGAGCCAGTATTCTATTCAGGTGTGGGATTTCCGTGTGACTACCAGCCTCCCCTAGGCACATCTGCACCAGATGCATCAAAAATGTGTTAGGGTACTGGAGCTGCAGATCAAAGACCTTCAGCTTGTTAGGGAAGCTGATAGACAGGAACTACAGGGAAGTACTAACCCAAAGGCTAAAAGGAGACAGATAAATGGGTGACTGTCAGGAGAGGGAAGAGAGAACATCAGATAGTGGAGAGCACCCATGTGGCCATCTCTCTTAACAATAAGTACTCCTTTTGAGTACTGTTGGAAAGGGGGGGCTACTTGGGGGAGCAACAGCAGCCGTGCCTCTGGCACTGAATCTGGCCCTGCAGCTCAGAAGGGGAGGGAACTGAAGAGGATGGCAGCAATTATAAGGGACTCTATAATCGGGGGACATATAGGCGATTCTGTGGACACATAAAGGAAACACAGATGGTAGTTTGCCTCCTAGGTGCCAAGGTCGATGATGTTTTTGAATGCGTCCACAATATTCTGAAAAGAGAGAGTGAGCAGCCCAAAGTCATGGTACATATTGGTACCAATGGCATAGGTAGGAAAAGGGAGGAGATCCTGAAAAAAAATACAGGTAGTTAGGAAGGAAGTTGTGAAGCAGGATCTCAAGGATAGTAATCTCGCGATTGCTGCCTGTGCCATGTAGCAGGGGGATAGGAATAGAATGCAGTGGCAGATAAACTTGTGGCTGACAAATTGGAGCAGGGGCAGGGATTCAGATTTCTGGATAATTGGGACCTTTTCTGGGAGAGGTGTGACCTGTACAAAAGGGACAGTTTGCACTTGACTCCAAGGGGGACCAATATTCTTGCAGACAGGTTTACTAGAGCTGTCAGGAGGTGTTTAAACTTAAATGGCAGGGGATGGGAACCAGTATGAGAGAGCTGAGGATGAGCCTGCAGGTTTACAAGTAGATGATGGAAGGACAAGCCAATGATTTGGTACAAATGCAGGCAGAATATCAAAAGTACAGGCAGAAAGGCATGAGTGGTGGTGTAACTCTGCTGGTTAGAGATGGAATTACATCTTTAGAAAGAGGTGACAGAGGGTCAGAGAATGTTGAATCATTGTGGGTGGAGTTCAGAAACTCCAAAGGTAAAATCAAACATTATGGGAATCATATAGAGGCTTCCAAATAGGAGCTAAGATGTAGGGTTGAGATTGCAAAACGAGCTGGAAAGGGCATGTAATAAGGGAAAAGACACAAGTGTAATGGGGAACTGCAATATGCAAGGGGATTGGGGAAATCAGGTTTGAGCTAGATTGTGAGAGAGTGTATTTATTGAATGCCTACCAGAATTCTTTTTAGAGCAGTTTGTGCTTGAGCCTACTCAGGGAAAGGCCATCTTAGATTGGGAGTTGTGTAATAACCCAGATCTTATTAGGGAGCTTAATGTAAAAGAACCCTTAGAAGGCAGTGATCATAATTTCACTGAATTCATACTGCAGTTTGAGAGGGAGAAGCACAAGTAATGTGCATCGGTATCACAATGAAATAAAGGGAATTACAGAGGCATGAAAGAGGAGCTTGCCCAGGTCGATTGGAGGGGGATGGTGGCAGAGCAGAGATAGCTGAAGTTTCTTGGAATAGTTCATCAAGTGCAGTATAGATATGCTTCACAGAAGTTCTCAAATAGTAGGGATGGCAACCGTGGCTCACAAAAGAAATTAAGGACTGCATAAAAGCCAAGGAAAGGTACCAAAAGTGAGTGGGAAGTTGGAAAATCCAACAACAGGCAACAAAAATAAAGCTACAAGGGAAAAGATGAAATATGAAGGCAAACTGGCCAATAATATAAAGCAGGAAACCAAAGTTTTTTTCAGTTATATAATGAGTAAAAGGACAGAGCACTGGAAAATGATGCTGGTGAAGTAGTAATGAGGGACAAAAAGATGACAGATGAACTTAATGGGTACTTTGCATCCGTCTTCACTGTGGAAGACACTAGCAGTGTGCCAGAGGTCTGTGAGTGTCAGGGAACAGGAGTGAGTGCCATTGTTAATATAAAGGAAAAAATGCTAAGCAAGTTCAAGGTTCTTAATGTGGATAAGTCACCTGGAGCAGATGGACTGCATCGTAGCGCTCTGAGAGAAGTTGCTGAAGAGATAGTGGATGTATTGCATATACTCTTCAGTTTGCGTATAAGGAGAAGGTGGGAGTGGAGGATGCTATCACGTATTTGCTGCACAAATCCCTCTCTCACCTAGATGGGGTCAGTGGTGCTGTGAGGATTACATTCCTGGACTTCTCTAGTGCCTTTAACACCATCCAGCCCAAGATCTTAAGGCACAAACTAACGGAGATGGGAGTAGACTCTCACATGGTGGATTGGATAGTGGACTACTTGACAGATAGACCTCAGTATGTGCGGTTGGGAGACTGTAGGTCTGACACGGTGGTCAGCAGCACAGGAACGCCGCAGGGGACCGTGCTCTCTCCGGTCCTGTTCACCCTGTACACATCAGACTTCCAATATAACTCGGAGTCCTGCCATGTGCAGAAGTTCGCTGACGACACGGCCATAGTGGGGTGTGTCAGGAATGGACAGGAGGAGGAGTATAGGAAACTGATACAGGACTTTGTGATATGGTGCAACTCAAACTACCTGCGTCTCAATATCACCAAGACCAAGGAGATGGTGGTGGACTTTAGGAGATCTAGGCCTCATATGGAGCCAGTGATCATTAATGGAGAATGTGTGGAGCAGGTTAAGACCTACAAGTATCTGGGAGTACAGTTAGACGAGAAGCTAGACTGGACTGCCAACACAGATGCCTTGTGCAGGAAGGCACAGAGTCGACTGTACTTCCTTAGACGGTTGGCGTCATTCAATGTCTGCAGTGAGATGCTGAAGATGTTCTATAGGTCAGTTGTGGAGAGCGCCCTCTTCTTTGTGGTGGCGTGTTGGGGAGGCAGCATTAAGAAGAGGGACGCCTCACGTCTTAATAAGCTGGTAAGGAAGGCGGGCTCTGTCGTGGGCAAAGTACTGGAGAGTATAACATCGGTAGCTGAGCGAAGGGCGCTGAGTAGGCTACGGTCAATTATGGAAAACCCTGAACATCCTCTACATAGCACCATCCAGAGACAGAGAAGCAGTTTCAGCGACAGGTTGCTATCGATGCAATGCTCCTCAGACAGGATGAAGAGGTCATTACTCCCCAATGCCATTAGGCTTTACAATTCAACCGCCAGGAGTAAGATATATTAAAGTGCTGGGGTTGATTGTATTTAATGTATTTAAATAAACTACTTAAGAACTTTTTAAAAGCTATTATTAATGCTTTTTGAGAGAGTGATTTAGATGCATATCATATTTTTACTGAGTTAAGTAATTAGTTTTGCTACAACAAGTGTATGGGACAGTGGAAAAAATGTTGAATTTCCCCATGGGGATGAATAAAGTATCTATCTATCTATCTATCTATCTATCTATCTATCTATCTATCTATTGGTCATGATCTTTCAAGAATTACTTCATGAAAGGACTGGAAGATTGCAAATGTCACTCCACAGGAAGGCAAAAGAAAGGAAATTATAGGCCAGTTAGCCTAACCTCAGTGGTTCAGAAAGTGTTGGAGTCTATTATTATGAAATTTTGGGGTACTTAGAGACTAATTTTAAAATAGGTCAATGTCAGCAATGGTTTCTGTGAAGGGAAATCTTGCCTGACAAATATGTTAGAGTTCTTTGAGGAAATAACAAGCAGGGTGGACAAAGGAGAGGTAGTGGATGTCATTTACTTGGATTTTCAGAAGGCATTTTATAAGCCATATATGAGGCTGCTTAACAAGGTAAAATCTATGTTGTTACACGAAAGATATTGGGATGGATAGAGGAATGGCTGACAGGCAGGTATGAGAATAAAGGGGACCTTTTCTGGTTGGCTGCCAGTGACTAGTGGTGTTCCTAAGGGGTCAGTATTGGGACCGCTACATTTCACAATGTTTGGTAATGGAATTGATGGATTAGTGACAAAGTTTCAAAGTTTGCAGATGATACAAAGAAAGGTGGAGGGGTAGGTAGTGCTGAGGAAGCAAGGCAATTGCAGCAGAACTTAGACAAATTGTAAGAATAGGCAAAAAAGTGGCAGATGGAATAAAGTGTGGGAAATGTATGATAATAAATTTTGGTAAAGGGACAATAGTGTGGACTATTATCTAAATGGGGAGAAGGTAGGTTCAAACATCAGAGGTGCAGAGAGACTTAGGAGTCCTCATGCAAAACTCCCAGAAGGTTAACTTACAGGTTGAATCTGTGGTAAGAAATGCATAATCAATGTTAGCATTTATTTCAAGGTAAATAGAACTTAAAAACAAAGAGATAATGCTGAGCTGTTATGTGACAGTAATCAGGACACACTTGGAGTATTGTCAACAGTTTTGGGTCCCGTATCTCCAAAAGGATGTGTTGTCAGTGCAGAGTCCAGAGGAGATTCACGAGGATGATTCTGGGAATGAAGTGGTTTAGACCTGTACTCTCTGAAATTTAGACGTCTACATGGGGATCTCATTGAAACCTACCAGATATTTTAAGAACTAGATAGGGTGGATGTGCAGAGAATGTTTCCTATGTGGAGGTATCCAGAACTAGAGGGCACAGTCTCAAAGTTGTGGGATAACCTTTTAGAACAGAGGAAAGGAGGATTTTTTTTAGCCAGAGTGTAGTGAATCTGTGGAATTCTCTATGACAGACTGGAGTGGAGGCCAGGTTAGTAGGTATATTTACAAGTACAAAATACAATACAGTACAATACAAATACTTTATTGTCACCAAACAATTGATACTAGAGCATACAATCATCACAGTGATATTTGTTTCTGCACTTTGTGCTCCCTGAAGGGGGAAGTTGACTGTGCAGGGTATCAAAGGATATGGCAAGAAGGCAGTTGAGTGGGATCCGGGATCAGTTACAGGGAGAGTTTGCAAACTGCAGGCAGACAGCACTAGATGTCAGAATTGAACCTGGGTTTTTGGGACAGGGAGGGAACTGCATATAAGCTTCATCCTGTACCATTATTCAGAATCAGAATCAGGTTTATTATCACCTGCATGTGAAATGAAATTTGTTAACTTAGCAGCAGCAGTTCAATGCAATACAAAATCTAGCAGAGAAAAAAAAAGAAAAAATAATAAAAATCAATAAAATAGAATAATAATCAATAAACAAGTAAATCAATTACATATATTGAATAGATTTTTTAAAAAGTGCAATAACAGAAATACTGTATATTAAAAAAAAGTGAGGTAGTTTCCAAAGATTCAAAGTCCATTTTAGGAATCAGATGGCAGAGGGGAAGAAGCTGTTCCTGAATCACTGAGTGTGTGACTTCAGGCTTCTGTACCTCCTTCCTGATGGTAACAATGAGAAAAGGGAATGGCCTGGGTGCTGGAGGTCCTTAATAATGGAAGCTGCTTTTCTGAGACACCGCTTCTTAAAGATGTCCTGGGTACTTTGTAGGCTGGTACCCAAGATGGAGCTGACTAGATTTACAACCTTCTGCAGCTTCTTTCGGTCCTATTCAGTAGCCCCTCCATACCAGACAGTGATGTAGTCTGTCAGAATGTTCTCCACAGTACAATTATAGAAGGTTTTGAGTGTATTTGTTGACATACCAAATCTTTTCAAACTCCTAATGAAGTATAGCTGCTGTGTTACCTTCTTTATAACTACATCATTATGTTGGGACCAGGTTAGATCCTCAGAGATCTTGACACCCAGGAACTTGAAGCTACTCACTCTCTCCACTTCTGATCTCTCTATGAGGATTGGTATGTGTTTCTTCATCATATCCTTCCTGAAATCCACAATCAGCTCTTTCGTCTTACTGATGTTCAGTGCCAGGTTGTTGCTGCGACACCACTCCACTAGTTGGCATATCTCACTCCTGTACGCCATCTCGTCACCACCTGAGATTTTACCAACAATGGTTATATCATCAGCAAATTTATAGATGGTATTTGAGTGATGCCTAGCCACACAGTGATGGGTATAGAGAGAGCAGAGCAGCGGACTAAGCACGCACCCCTGAGGTGTGCCAGTGTTGATCATCAGCGTGGAGGATATGTATCACCAATCTGCACAGACTGTGGTTTCCAGTTAGGAAGTCGAGGATCCAATTGCAGAGGGAGGTACAGAGGCCCAGGCTCTGCAACCTCTCAGTCAGGATTGTGGGAATGATGGTATTAAATGCTGAGCTATAGTCGATGAGTATCTAACCTGGTGTTCGTGTTGAACAGGTGGTCTAAAGCTGCTTGGAGAGCCATTGAGATTGTATCTGCCATTGACCTATTGTGGCGATAGGCACATTGCAATGGGTCCAGGTCCTTGCTGAGGCAGGAGTTCAGTCCAGTCATGACCAACCTCTCAAAGCATTTCATCACTGTCAATGTGAGTGCTACCAGGCGATAGTCATTAAGGCAGCCCACATTATTCTTCTTAAGCACTGGTATAGCTGTTACCTTTTTTAAGCAAGTGGGAACTTCCACCTGTAGCAGTGAGAGGTTGAAAATGTCCTTGAATACTCCTGCTAGTTGGTTGGCACAGGTTTTCAGAGCCTTACCAGGTACTCCATCGGGACCATCTGCCTTCGAGGGTTCACTCTCTTTAAAGTCAGTCTAACATCGGCCTCTGAGGCGGAGATCACAGGGTCATCAGGTGCAGCAGGGATCTTCACAGCTGTAACACACACAAAATGCTGGTGGAACACAGCAGGCCAGGCAGCATCTATAGGGAGAAGCACTGTCGACGTTTCGGGCTGAGACCCTTCGTCAGGACTAACCGAAAGGAAAGATAGTAAGAGATTTGAAAGTAGTGGGGGGAGGGGGAAATGCAAAATGATAGGAGAGGACCAGAGGGGGTGGGATGAAGCTAAGAGCTGAAAAGGTGATTGGCGAAAGTGATACAGAGCTGGAGAAGGGAAAGGATCATGAGATGGGAGGCCTCAGGAGAAAGAAAGGAGGTGTGGGGGGGGAGCACCAGAGGGAGATGGAAAACAGGCAAACAACTAAATATGTCAGGGATGGGGTAAGAAGGGGAGGAGGGGCATTAACGGAAGTTAGAGAAGTCAATGTTCATGCCATCAGGTTAGAGGCTACCCAGCCGGTATATAAGGTATTGTTCCTCCAACCTGAGTGTGGATTCATTTTGACAATAGAAGAGGCCATGGATAGACATATCAGAATGGGAATGGGACGTGGAATTAAAATGTGTGGCCACTGGGAGATCCTGCTTTTTCTAGTGGACCGAGTGTAGGTGTTCAGCGAAACGGTCTCCCAGTCTGCGTCGGGTCTCACCAATATATAAAAGGCCACACCGGGAGCACCAGACGCAGTATATCACACCAGCTGACTCACAGGTGAAGTGTCGCCTCACCTGGAAGGACTGTCTGGGCCCTGAATGGTGGTGAGGGAGGAAGTGTAAGGGCAGGTGTAGCACTTGTTCCATTTGCAAGGATAAGTGCCAAGAGGGAGATCGGTGGGAAGGGATGGGGGGGGACGAGTGGACAAGGGAGTCGTGTAGGGAGTGATCCCTGCGAAAAGCAGAAAGAGTGGAGGAGGGAAAAATGTGTTTGGTAGTGGGATCACGTTGGTGGTGGCGGAAGTTATGGAGAATTATACGTTGGACCTAGAGGCTGGTGGGGTGGTAGGTAAGGACAAGGGGAACCCTATCCCGAGTGGGGTGGCGGGTGAATGGGGTGAGGGCAGATGTGCGGGAAATGGGAGAGATGCGTTTGAGAGCAGAGTTGATGGTGGGCGAAGGGAAGCCCCTTTGTTTAAAAAAGGAAGACATCTCCTTCGTCCTGGAATGAAAAGCCTCATCCTGAGAGCAGATGCGGTGGAGACGGAGGAATTGTGAGAAGGGGATAGCATTTTTGCAAGAGACAGGGTGGGAAGAGGAATAGTCCAGGCAGCTGTGAGAGTCTGTAGCCTTATAGTAGATATCAGTAGATGGGCCGTCTCCAGAGATGGAGACAGAAAGATCAAGAAAGGGGAGGGAGGTGTCGGAAATGGACCAGGTAAATTTGAGGGCAGGGTGAAAGTTGGAGGCAAAGTTAATGAAGTCAACCAGCTCAGCATGCGTGCAGGAGGCAGTGCCAATGCAGTCGTTGATGTAGCGAAGGAAAAGAGGGGGATGGATACCGGTATAGACTTGGAACATGGACTGTTCCACAAAGCCAACAAAAAGGCAGGCACAACTGGGACCCATACGGGTGCCCATGGCTACATCCTTGGTTTGGAGGAAGTGGGAGGAGCCAAAGGAGAAATTATTGAGAGTAAGAACTAATTCCGCTAGACGGAGGAGAGTGGTGGTAGAGGGGAATTGGTTAGGTCTGGAATCCAAAAATAAAGCGAAGAGCTTCGAGACTGTCCAGGTGGGGGATGGAGGTATATAGGGACTGGACGTCCATGGTGAAAATAAGATGGTGGGGGCCAGGGAACTTAAAATCATTGATAAAATTCAAAGTATGAGAAGTGTCACGAACATAGGTGGGAAGAGATTGAACAAGCGGGGATAAGACAGTGTCAAGGTATGCAGAAATGAGTTCAGTGGGGCAGGAGCAAGCTGAGGCAATAGGTCTACCTGGACAGGCAGGTTTGTGGATCTTGGGTAGGAGGTAGAAACGGGAAGTGCAGGGTGTGGGAACTATGAGGTTGTTGGCAGTGGATGGGAGATCCCCAGAGCTGATAAGGTTGGTGATGGTATAGGAGACAATGGGCTGGTGCTCCTTAGTGGGGTCATGATCAAGGGGTAAATAAGAGGAGGTATCAGAGAGTTGTCGCTGTGCCTCGGCCAGGTAGAGGTCAGTACGCCAGACAACAACAGCTCCCCCCTTATCAGCAGGTTTTATAGTGAGGTTGGGATTGGTGCGGAGGGAGCGGAGAGCAGAGCTTTCGGAAGGAGTGAGGTTGGAATTGGAACAGGGTGCGGTGAAGTCAAGACGGTTGATGTCCCGTCGGCAATTAGCAATAAAGAGATCCAGAGCAGGCAGAAGACCAGAGCGGGGTGTTCATGAAGAGGAGGAGGGTTGAAGACAGGAGAAGGGGTCATCGGTGGGTGTAGGAGAGTCCTTGTCAAAGAAGTAAGCTCGGAGCCGGAGCCGGCAGAAGAAGAGTTCAGCATCATGGCGTACGTGGAACTCACTGAGGTGTAGGCGAAGTGGGACAAAGGTGAGGCCCTTAATGAGGACAGAGCGCTCTGCCTCAGAGAGTTGAAGGTCGGAGGGGATGGTAAAGACCCCGCATGGATGAGAGATGGGATCAGAGGGGGGAGGGAGGCTGGTAGTGTCAGTGGAGAGGAAAGGGTTGGGGTGAGAGGAAGATGGAACCTCTGAGAGCCCAGGAGCTGACGATGGGATCTGAGGGAGAGGGGATTGCATAGTGGTGGTGGGGGAAGGGGAGACGGGAGTCACAATCGCAGCATGTGAAGACCCGGCCTAGAGTTCAAGGCTGGAGTTGCTGTCGGTGGTTGAGCAATCGCTTTGAAGCTGTCCATGGTCGTTGGAACACGCGGTGATGGTGCTGGAATCCGGATTTTGAATATGCCCTGGGTAGCTGGGGCAGCCGAGATTGACGGCTGGGCCCGGGGCCGTGATACGAAGTCCATGCTCTGGGGTCTGCAGATGGAAGATCTTGCGATCCTTGCAGGACGTGATAAAGTCAAAGAAACGGCGATTGCACACATGGAGGATGAAATAACGGACAGGTCCATTGCAAATGGAGAAAAAGGTGTCCCGGAGGTGTGGAAGGGATTGTGATAGGGACGTCAGGTACCTTCTCATGGCGGAGAGTGTCGCCCTCAGAGCTTGACGGGAGAAACAACGGGAGGCAGAGTCAATTAAATGTGAGTACCTGGGATCCTCAGAAGGTCCAAATTGAGAAGCTCGAAAACGGATCCTGAAGCCAACTGGAGTCAGATTGCGGCGGAGACACGTTCCAAGGAAGGATATATGGCTGTAATAGCAGGTCTGGGTCAAAATATGATCGAAAACTTGAAGAGCCGAAGGAATTATAGATGGGGAGCAGCGAGAGAGGGTTTCACTGAACTCCTGACGAAGAGAAGATTTAAACTTCTTCAGTGTAGGCATCACTGGCAGAGGCTTCGCAGTAGTGAATTTAAAGAGCAAACACGAGGGAATCTGCATCTGCAGATTCACAGCTGTAGTTGTGTTTTCCCTTTCAAAGCGTGCATAGAAGGTGTTGAGTTCATCTGGTAGTGAAGCATTGCTGCCATTCATGCTATTAGATTTTGCATTGTAGCAAGTAATGTCTTGCAGACCCTGCCAGAGTTGCCGTGCATCCGATGTCGCCCCCAACCTCATTCGAAATTGTCTCTTCACCCTTGAAATAGCCCTCCACAAATCATACCTGGTTTTCTGGTACAGGCCTGGGTGCCTGACTTGAATGCCACAGAACTAGCCTTCAGCAAAGGACATACCTCCTGGTTCATCCACGGCTTTTGGGTTTGGGAATGTACAGTAAGTCTTTGTAGGCACACACTCATCCACACAGGTTTTAATGAAGTCGGTAACAAATGCAGCATACTCATTCAGGCTCAAAGATGGATCCCTGATGTTACGTATTCAGGCAACAATAAATATATATAAGTTAGGCAAGGGTTATTATAACAAATAACACGTTTATTAAACACTGAAAACATACCCCCCAAAAGTAAACAAACACTAGCGTAACCGGAAAACAGCTGCTGTGCGGCAGATTCACAGTTCTTAATAGCGTTGCAGTTCAAACAGTTCTTAAAGCGGTATTGAAATAAAACAGTTCTTTAAAGCGGTATGCCAAAAGTTCAAAAGCTCACAGTCCATTTAAAAAGAGAGACTTTTTAAAGCGATTTAAATTCTCTTCCACGTCGTTGTCCTTCTATCCCCCGGCGTCGAACTTTCCCACGAAGAATTTTATGAAATGTAACGGCTTAAAGGCACTGACCTCTTCTTCCACACTCTGTCCTCAATCTCCCGCTATCCCAGCGGAGATTAACACGAGAACAGTCAACAAAATCCTTCCGAATGAGGATCAAATAAGGTCAAAACCAATCCACCGTCGAAAATCGATTCTCCTCGATCTTTATCTTCCAAATTCTTATCTTCACTCTCCACCAGCAAAGAAACTGCTGGCAATGACCTTTTAAACTTTAGGCATTATATAAAACTTCATTTTTCAACTAAACTGCGTCATCACATTAAATCACGCAGTGACATGAAGTCAGCTTGGCAAACCCAGCCACGAACTGCCCCACCCCACAGGGTGGGTCTTCCTTTTATACCCTGTAAAAAAAACCTGTCACATGACCTCTACTGGCGGGAAAATGACGTCACTCCACCATCACAAGACCATTACCTCAAGTCCAGTATAGCTTCAACCCCAGTCACGTGACAAGGGTACCACTGTCACGTGTCACGGGTACGTAACACTGAATACACTCCGGTCCACCAATTCAAAGCAGTCCTGTAGGTGCTCCTGTGCTTCCCTTGTCCATACCTTCTTGGTCCTCACTGCCAGTACTGCAGTCTTCAGTCTCTGCCTATTCTCTGAAGTACAGCTAGGTGATCAGACTTCCCGAAGTCTGGAATCCTATTATTCAATGGGATTCATTTCCTTGCTCCACATCCCTTAAGCACTTGTGTGCTACAGAAATGTGCTGTTGACATTGGGTAGTACAGCAACAGAAGACGCAGGGCCAATTCCTATCTGTGGAAGACAGTTACACATACATACCAGTTTCTTCACTCCTGAAGGACTTGCCTTTCATTTTTAGAACTAATGCTTTATCACTATCATCAGCAGAAATAGTTTTTTTCTCTAACAATCCTATAAATTTATGCACTCAGTGGCCACTTTATTTAGGTACACTTGCTCATAAATGCAAATATCTAATCAGCCAATCATGTGGCAGCAACTCAATGCAGAAAAGCATGCAGACATGCTGAAAAGTTTCAGTTGTTGTTCAGACCAAACATTAGACTGGGAAGATATGTGATCTAAGTGACTTTGACCATGGAATGATTGCTAGTGCCAAACGGGGTGATCTGAGTATGTCAGAAACTACTAATCTCCTGGGGATTTCATACACAACAGTTTCTAGAGTCTACAGAGAATGGTGTGAAAAGCAAACAAAATCCAGTGAGCTGCATAATTCACGTAACTATGCATTACAACAGTGGTGTGCAGAACAGCATCTCTGAACACAAAACACATGATGGGCTACAACAGCAGAAGACCACGAATATACACTCAGTGTTATGGTCCGGTCCGGAGCCCGCATTCCGGGTCTTGATCCGGTCCGTGGACTCCAGACTCCGGGTCTATTAGCCGTCCCTCCTTTCACCCTTAATCCCAAATAGGATCATCTTGGCTTAAGGAGGTGCACCTGAGACCTATCGGTTTGCAGGTGGATATAAGGGGCTCTGGGACTGAGTCTAGTTTGGGGGGGGGGGGTGGTTTGTGTCGTGTCGTGTCCCTGGCTTGGAGTACCCACTGTTAATCATCTAGTTCTGTAAGTCTGTTCTTGTAGTCACCCTGGACTGAGCTCCCTTCTGATCCCTTGCCTCTGTTGGGTAAGCAGGCTTGACTGCTGTTGCCTGGTGGGAGGACTCTGACCCTTTCCTACCCCTCTCTTCTGATGGGTGGTGCCCTGCAACCTGCCCAGGTGCTCTGTGTCTTGCCCAGGCCCCTGTGTTCCTGCCTGGGAGGTGGCCCTGCCCAGGAGCTATGCGGCCTGCCCTGAGGACTCTGACCCTTTCCTACCCCTCACTCCTGATGGGTTGTGCCCTGTGACCTGCCCAGGCCCCTGTGTTCCTGCCTGGGAGGCTGGGCCCTGCCCAGAAGTAATGCGGCCTGCCCAGGGGGCTATCCTCCCAGCATTCCTTGTCCCATAGACCCTACCTCTAGCCCAGCCAAGGTCCTGCCTTCGCCATGAACTCCCTGAACCCCAGGATCACTGTTGCATGCCACGGTCTCCCCATCTTTTTCTATTTGTTCCTGTCCTGTCCCTAGTACTTCAGTGCCTGTGTCCTGCATTTGGGTCCAGTCTCTTCTGACAGGTGGTGCCCCGCAACCTGCCCAGGTTCCCGTGTTCCTGCCTGGGAGGCGGCCCTGCCCAGGTGCTATGTGGCCCGCCCTGAGGACTCCAACCTTTTCCTACCCCTCTCTTCTGATGGTTGGTGCTCCTTGTGACACTCAGTAGCCACTGTGTCAAGTACAGGAGGTAAAGTGGCTGTTGAGTATCAAGTAGAACCTGGATTATATAACCTCTTCTCAGAACAAGATTTCTGATGTTGTTCTGCGAACTTTTGCTTCACAGACTGGTTAGTATCTGGAATTTGCTGCCACAGGACGTGGAGAAATCAGATACAATCTCTACATTTAAGAGATGTTTAGACTGCCGCTGAAATAGGCGAGAATCAGAACGATATGGATCTAATGTGTCAAATGGGATTAGTGTAGGTGGACAGATCAGAGTGTTTACAGCTCTGTAAATCTGCACTTTACTCATTCCTGCTTCAATAAATCCCTTCCGAACTTGTGGTACCAAGAAATGCTCACGGTAACATAGGCGTGGTCTAACAAACCTTTGGATAAATATCCTCTACCTTCTCCCAGAAGAACTAATTTAATTTTATAACTTGACATGCCAAGATCTGAACTCATAACCCTTTGGTTTCTTAGTTGAGTGCCGAACTCGCAACATACCATTACTGCCAGGTTGAAAAATCTTGTATGAGAGATACAGCCAGGTTGTCCCTAATTAATGAGTAAAGGAATTCTATTCTGGAGATACACCTCTGCCAAATATGACATAAAATTTACACTGAGAACAAGAGCGGAATGTTCGCTGAGGTGGTTGAATTTTAAGATCATGCTGCAGGTCGCTGTGGTGCTTGTGTTAAAGAAATTGTAATTCCAGGTGTAGCAGAAACAAATGACAGTGAATTTCCATTGTCTCTAGGGCAGCGTTAGAAACCCGCAGTGACACGGCCCTGGGTCAGGTAGCGTTAGAATCCTGCATGACACAGCCCGGGGCTTTAGTATCCCACAGTAAGACACAGTACCGGGCCTGATTTTGAGCGTGAGAATTGTGCAGCAAGACACAGCCCTGGGCCTGCTCTTAGATATGGTAGGAATGCTACATTCAGACACCGTCCTGGACTTGCTCTCAGACAGTGTTAGTATCCGGCACTGAGACACAGCCCTGGGCTTGCACTCTGACAGCATTAGTATCTCACAATGAGAAACAGCCCCAGGCTTGCTGCAGAGAGTGTGGTTATCCCGCAGTGAGACATTGTGCTGGGCTTGCTCTCTGACAACGGCGGTGTCCCACAGGGAGACGCAGCCCTGGGCTTGCTCTCTGACAGTGTTAGTATCATGCAGTGAAAATCAGCCGTGCGCATGCACTGAGAGAGGGCAGGTATCCCACGGTGAGACTTGAGCCTGGGCTTGGTCTCTGATGGGATTACAATCGCACAGTCAGTCACGGCCCTGAGATTGCTCTCTGACTGAATTAGTATCCTGCAGTGAGCTCTGTGGCAGCTGTAGTAACTCACAGTGAGACAGAGCTCTGGCTATCTCTCTGACTGCATTAGTACCCTGCAGTGAGATGCGGCCCTAGGATAGCTCTCTGACATCATTAGTATTCCACAGATAGACAGCACTGGGCTTACTCTCTGATAGCGGTAGTGGCCCACAGTGAGACACAGTTCTGAGCCTGATCTCTTGACAGCGTTAAAATCTCGCAGCAAGACATGGCCCAGGACTTTGTCTCTGACAAATTTAGTGTTCCATCATGACACCACCCTGGGCTTGTTCTCTGACAGTGTTAGTGTCCCGCAGTGAGACATCACCCTGGGCTTGTTCTCTGACAGTGTTAGTGTCCCGCAGTGAGACATCACCCTGGGCTTGTTCTCTGACAGTGTTAGTGTCCCGCAGTGAGACATCACCCTGGGCTTGTTCTCTGACAGTGTTAGTGTCCCGCAGTGAGACATCACCCTGGGCTTGTTCTCTGACAGTGTTAGTATCCCGCAGTGAGACATCACCCTGGGCTTGTTCTCTGACAGTGTTAGTGTCCCGCAGTGAGACATCACCCTGGGCTTGCTCTCTGGAAACCTTAGTGCCCCGTAGTAAGACTCAGTCCTGGGCTTGCTCTCTGACATCATTACTATCACGCAGTGAGACCCAACCCTAGGCTTTCTCTCAGAGGGTGTAGGTATCTACAGTGACACCCAGCTCTGGGGGGCGTCCTCTGACAGTGTTTGGATCCCACAGTGAAACATAGTCCTGGGCTTGCTCTCAGAGAGTATATATATCTGGCAGTAAAACACAGCCTGGGCTTGCTCTCTGGTATTTATAGACCTGCTGAAACACAGCCTGGGCTTGCTTTCTGACAGTGTTAGTATCCTGCAGTGAGACATCACCCTGGGCTTGTTCTCTGACAGTGTTAGTATCCCGCAGTGAGACATCACCCTGGGCTTGTTCTCTGACAGTGTTAGTATCCCGCAGTGAGACACAGTAATGGGCTTCTCAAGTCAAGTCACTTTTTATTGTCATTTCGACCATAACTGCTGGTACAGTACACAGTAAAAACGAGACAATGTTTTTCAGGACCACAGTGTTACATGACAGTACAAAAACTAGACTGAACTACACAAAAAAAACAACACAGAAAAAAACTACACTAGGCTACAGACCTACCCAGGACTGCATAAAGTGCACAAAACAGTGCAGGCATTACAATAAATAATAAACAAGAGAATAGGGCAGTAAGGTGTCAGTCCAGGCTCTGGGTATTGAGGAGTCTGATAGCTTGGGGGAAGAAACTGTTACATAGTCTGGTCGTGAGAGCCCGAATGCTATGGTGCCTTTTCCCAGATGGCAGGAGGGAGAAGAGTTTGTATGAGGGGTGTGTGGAATCCTTCATAATGCCATTTGCTTTGCGGATGCAGTGTGTAGTGTAAATGTTCGTAACGGCGGGAAGAGAGACCCCGATGATCTTCTCAGCTGACTTCACTATCCGCTGCAGGGTCTTGCGATCCGAGATGGTGCAATTTCCGTACCAGGCAGTGATGCAGCTGCTCAGGATGCTCTCAATACAGCCCCTGTAGAATGTGATGAGGATGGGGGGGTGGGAGATGGACTTTCCTCAGACTTCGCAGAAAGTAGAGACATTACTGGGCTTTCTTTGCTGTGGAGCTGGTGGTGAGGGATCAGGTGAGATTCTCCATCAGGTGAACACCAAGAAATTTGGTGCTCTTAACAATCTCTACAGAGAAGCCGTCGATGTTCAGCGGGGAGTGGTCGCCCCATGCCCTCCTGAAGTCAACAACCATCTCTTTTATTTTGTTCAGGTTGTTGGCTCTGCACCAGTCCGTTAGCTGCTGCACCTCCTCTCTGTAAGCTGACTCGTCGTTCTTGCTGATGGATGATGTGGTTTGAGCTGTGTGTTGCAGCACAGTTGTGGGTCAGCAGAGTGAACAGCAGTGGACTGAGCACACAGCCCTGGCGGGCCCCCATGCTCAGTGTGATGGTGTTGGAGATGCTGCTCCCGATCCGGACTGGACAGTGTTTGGATCCCACAGTGAGACACAGCCATGGGCTTGCTCTCTGACAGCGTTAGAATTCTGCAGTAAGAAACAGTGACTGTGTCTGGATAACAGTTCCTGGATAAAAATGGCATTAGAGGATACGGTGAGCGAGCAGGTAAGTGGACATGAGGCTAGGTTTAGATCAGCCATGTGATCTCCTGGACCAGTTTTCGATAGCCTGGATGGGTCGGAGAGGAATTTTCCAGATTTTTTTCTCCTCAATTGGCAACTCGTTTTTTTTTTCCCCGGGTGATCACATGGGTTTGTGCGGGATGAATAATAAAATAAAATGGGCGGCATGGTGCCCTGTTGGTTGGCACTGTTGCCTTATGGGATTCGGTGAAAACTAGAGTTAAGATTGGATCAGTCATGATCTTGTTGAATGGCGGAGCAGGCTTGAGGGACCGATTGGCCTACTCCTGCTCCTATCTCTTATGTTCTTATGTCTCCCTTCTCGAGGTGGAAGGAGTGATATCTGTTTCTCCTTTGCTACAGAGAGAGAGCCTGAGAGATGTGGAATTGTTGGAATGAACAGTTTTTGATGTACTCTAGACCATAATCTCTTTGGAGACTTTGCTGTTGCTTGCAAGGCAGGTTGTGGGAATGCTGATGCTTTATGCTCGAATAAGTGGGAGAGGGGAAGGGGGAGTGAGGGGAGTGTTGATGCTGTCTGCTGCTGCTTGTGACTGGAAGGGGTGTAGGGGACTTTGGGTTTCTTATGTTTTCCAGTCATTCATTCTTAGGGTTTTTCTGTTTTGAGGATGTCTGCAAAGAGTAAGAATTTCAAGTTGTAGATTGTATACATTCCGATATTAATTCAAATCATTGAACCGCTGTTCAGATCTTAAAGATTGGATTTAATTGTCACATATACATCAAAACATTGCACCATACACTATCAAGGATTGTACTGGGGGTAGCCTGCAAATGCTATCATGCTTCTGGCACCAACATAACATCTCCACAACTTACTAACCCTGATCTTTGGAGTATAGGAAGAAACAGGAGTATCTGGAGGAATCCCATGCCATCATGAAGAGACACTGGCAGGAATCAAACCCCAGTTGGTGATTGCTTGCACTGTAATGTGATCATATTAAACACTACGCTACCAAGCTTCCAAAACAGCATTATCACAATGGGATATTAATGCACTGTTGCAATTGAGATTAAAAGGAAAATCTGGGAAAAGGAATTTCGCCTCTTCAGGTAATTTCAATCAATGAATCAAATTTGATATTAATGTTTAAAACCATCTTAAATTCAAAGTGATTGGTGCTAATTACCCGAATATCATTTTGGAAATGATGAACGATTCTTTAGGAATTGCCTGAGCCTCACTACCCTTTCATTTGGTAATGCTGTTGAATATCACATTAAAAAGCACCTTTCACAGAAAACAAAATAAATTATTAATTTTGTGTTAGTCAGGTGTGGATCTCAGACACTGCATACTCACATTTCAACAGTTATTCCCCATCTGTTCCATGAAAGGACGGCATCAGTTGGTTTGGCAGATAACTCCCCCTTTCCCTGATTTACTTACGGATCAGTCAGTTTGAAGACGAGCAGAGAATGAGGCCTTTTGGTTCATCGGGATTGGAGAGGCTCTTTGAAATATGTTGTTCAGGATTCCTCACTTGCTATTCCCACAACCTGTATTTCTTTCCTTCTCCAATCCACATTGGGAAGTTCTCATTGAATTTTTTGCACTGCCTTTTCTGGCATCATATTCTGATAGAAATTCTCATCTCCCTCATCGGTTCTTTTGCCAGCCACTTAAATCCGTGCAACACACACAAAATGCTGGTGTAACGCAGCAGGCCAGGCAGCATCTATAGGGAGAAGCACTGTTGACGTTTCGGGCTGAGATCCTTCGTCAGGACTAACTGAAAGGAAAGATACTAAGAGATTTGAAAGTAGGAGGGGAGGGGAAAATGCAAAATGATAGGAGAAGACCGGAGGGGGTGCGGTGAAGCTGAGAGCCGGAAAGGTGATTGGCAAAAGGGATACAGAGCTAGAGAAGGGAAAGGATCATGGGACGGGAGACCTAGGGAGAAAGAAAGGGGGAAGGGAGCACCAGAGGGAGATGGAGAACAGGCAGAGTGATGGGCAGAAAGAGAGAAAAAAGAGGAGGGGGAAAAAAGCTAAATATATCAGGGATGGGGTAAGAAAGGGAGGAGGGCCACCAATCTCCCTCTTGGCACTTATCCTCGTAAGTGGAACAAGTGCTACACCTGCCCTTACACTTCCTCCCTCACCACCATTCAGGGCCCAGACAGTCCTTCCAGGTGAGGCGACACTTCACCTGTGAGTCAGCTGGTGTGGTATACTGCGTCCGGTGCTCCCGGTGTGGCCTTTTATATATTGGTGAGACCTGACGCAGACTGGGGGACCGTTTCGCTGAACACCTATGCTCTGTCTGCCAGAGAAAGCAGGATCTCCCAGTGGCCACACATTTTAATTCCACATCCCATTCCCATTCTGATATGTCTATTCATGGCCTCCTCTACTGTCAAGATGAAGCCACACTCAGGTTGGAGGAACAACACCTTATATACCGGCTGGGTAGCCTCCAACCTGATGGCATGAACGTTGACTTCTATAACTTCCGTTAATGCCCCTCCTCCCCTTCTTACCCCATCCCTGATATATTTAGAAGCATAGAACCATAGAACATTACAGCACAGAAACAGGCCTTTTGGCCCTTCTTGGCTTTAGTGTAGAAATAGCAGTGGCTCTGACATAAATATTTCAAATCTCATTAGAAACAAGGTTGGTGCCGGAGGATTGGTGTATTGCACATGTGGTTCCATTGTTTAAAAAGGGTTCTAAGAGTGAACTTAGCAATTATAGGCCTGTCAGTTTGATGTCAGTGGTGGGTAAATTAATGGAAAGTATTCTCAGAAGATGGCATATATAATTATCTGGATAGATAGGGTCTGATTAGGAACAGTCAACATATTTTTGTGCGTGGAAGGTCATGTTTGACAAATCTTATTGAATTTTTTGAAGAGGTTACGAGGAAAGTTGACGAGAGTAAAGCTGTGGATGTTGTCTATATGGACTTCAGTAAGGCCTTTGATGAGGTTCCACACGGAAGATTAGTTAGGAAGGTTTAATCGTTAGAAATTAATATTGAAGTAGTAAAATGGATTCAACAGTGGCTGGATGGGAGACGCCAGAGAGTAGTGGTGGATAACTGTTTGTCAGGTTGGAGGCCGGTGACTAGTGGTGTGCCTCAAGGATCTGTATTGAGTCCAATGTTGTTTGTCATATACATTAATGATCTGGATGATGGGGTGGTAAATTGGATTAGTAAGTATGCAGATGATACTAAAGTAGGTGGCATTGTGGATAATGAAGTAGGTTTTCAAAGTTTGCAGAGAGATTCAGGCCAGTTAGAAGAGTGGGCTGAACGATGGCAGATGGAGTTTAATGCTGATAAGTGTGAGGTGCTACATTTTGGTAGGAATAATCCAAATAGGACATACATGGTAAATGGTAGGGCATTGAAGAATGCAGTAGAACAGAGTGATCTAGGAATAATGGTGCATAGTTCCCTGAAGGTGGAATCTCATGTGGATAGGGTGGTGAAGAAAGCTTTTGGTATACTGGCCTTTACAAATCAGAGCATTGAGTATAGGAGTTGGGATGTAATGTTAAAATTGTACAAGGCATTGGTAAGGCCGAATTTGGAGTATTGTGTACAGTTCTGGTCACCGAATTATAGGAAAGATGTCAACAAAACAGAGAGAGTACAGAGAAGATAACTAAAATGTTACCTGGGTTTCAGCACCTAAGTTACAGGGAAAGATTGAACAAGTTAGGTCTTTATTCTTTGGAGTGTAGAAGGTTGAAGGGGGACTTGATAGAGGTATTTAAAATTATGAGGGGGTTAGATAGAGTTGACGTGGATAGACTTTTTCCGTTGAGAGTAGGGGAGATTCAAACAAGAGGACATGATTTGAGAGTTAGGGGGCAAAAGTTTAAGGGTAACATGAGGGGGAAATTTCTTTACTCAGAGTGGTAGCTGTGTGGAATGAGCTTCCGGTAGAAGTGGTAGAGGCAGGTTCGGTATTGTCACTTAAAGCAAAATTGGATAGGTATATGGACTGGAAAGGAATGGAGGGTTATGGGCTGACTGCAGGTCAGTGGGATTAGGTGAGAGTAAGCGTTCAGCACGGACTAGAAGGGCCGAGATGGCCTGTTTCTGTGCTGTAATTGTTATATGGTTATATGGTTGGCTGTGCCAAACCATTTTTCTGCCTAGTCCCACTGACCTGCACCTGGGCCATATCCCTCTAAACCGCTCTCATCCATATACCTGTCCAAGTTTTTCTTAAATGTCAAAAGTGAGCCCGCATTCACCACTTCATCTGGCAGCTTATTCCACACTCCCACCACTCTCTGCGTGAAGAAGCCCCCCCAATGTTCCCTTTAAACTTTCCCCCTTCACCCTTAACCCATGACCTCTGTTTTTTAATCGTCTGGCTTCAGTGGAAAAAGCCTGCTTGCATTCACTCTATCTATACCCATTGTGTCGACCCACTTTCTGTGCAGGTGAACCGGCTCACAAATAGCCAGCGCGTTGGGGGAGACTTTAGTAATGCACCTCTGACGTCATTTCCGCCCAGAGAGGCTGGGCACTAGGGATTAAGTGCTAGCGCCGCAAAGTTTGAACAAATTAGTCTTGAAACAAATTACCGACTGCGTGTTGTTATATCAGCACCGTGCGTAGTACATCGCTACACCATCATAATTTTATACACCTCTATCAAATCACCCCTCATTCTGCAATGCTCCAGGGAATAAAGTCCTAACCTATTCAACCTTTCTCTGTAAATCAGTTTCTCAAGTCCCGGCAACATCCTTGTAAGGCTAATGTACCAAAAGCTCTCTTTACGACCCTATCTACCTGTGACACCACTTTTAGGGAATTATGTATCTGTACTCCCAGATCCCTCTATTCTACTGCACTCCTTAGTGTCCTACCATTTACCTTGTATGTTCTACCTTGGTTTGACCTTCTGGAGTGCAATACCTCACACTTGTCCGCATTAAACTCCATCTGTCATTTTTCAGCCCATTCCGCCAACTGGTCCAAATCCCTCTGCAAGCTTTGAAAACATTCCTCGCTGTCCACTACACCTCCAATCTTTGTATCAGCAGCAAATTTGCTGATCCAATTTACCACATTATCATGAAGATCATTGATATAGATGACAAATAACAATGGAGCCAACACTGATCCCAGTGGCACACCACTAGTCACAGGCCTCCACTCAGAGTAGCAATCTTCCACTACCACTCTCTGGCTTCTTCCATTGAGCCAATGTCTAATCCAATTTACTACCTCTCCATGTATACCTAGCGACTGAATCTTCCTAACTAACCTCCCATGCAGGACCTTGTCAAAGGCCTTACTGGAGTCCATGTATACAACATCCACTGCCTTCCCTTCATTCACTTTCTTGGTAACTTCCTCGAAAAACTCTAGTAGATTTGTTAAACATGACCCACCACGCACAAAGCCATGCTGACTTTTGCTAATAAGTCCCTGTCTATCCAAATACTTGTAGATCCTATCTCTTAGTATTCCTTCCAATAATTTACCTACTACTGATGTCAAACTTACCGGCCTATAATTTCCTGGCTTACTTTTTGAGCCTTTTTTGAACAACGGAACTACATGAGCTACCCTCCAATCCTCCGGCACCTGACCCGTGGATATCGACATTTTAAATATTTCTGCCAGGGCCCCTGCAGTTTCAACACTAGTCTGCTTAAAGGTCCGAGGGAATACCCTGTCAGGTCCTGGGGATTTGTCTACTCTGATTTGCCTCAAGACAGCAAGCACCTCCTCCTCTTTAATATGTATTAAAGAAGGCCCTGTGGTTTGTTCATCCTGCAGCATGTGGGAAATCAGGGATACTTCCAGTGTCCCTGACGACTGTGTGTGCAGGAAGTGTGTCCAGCTGCAGCTTCTGGCAGACCGCATTGAGCGTCTGGAGCTGCGATTGGATTCATACTGGAGCATCCGCGATGCTGAGAAAGTCGTGAATAGCACATTCAGTGAGTTGGCCACACCGCAGGTAAAGGCTACACAGGCAGAAAGGGAAGGGGTGGCCACTAGACAGCGTAGCAGTAGGCAGGTAGTGCAGGAGTCCCCTGAGGTCATCTCCTTCCTAAACAGATATACTGTTTTGGATACTGTTGGGGAAGATGCCTCATCAGGGGAAGGCAGCAGCAGCCGAGTTCATTGCACCATGGGTGGCTCTGCGGCACAGGAGGGAAGGAAAAGGAGTGGGAGAGCTATAGTGATAGGGGATTCGATTGTAGGGGGAATAGATAGGTGTTTCTGCGGCCACAAACGAGACTCCAGGATGGTATCTTGCCTCCATGGTGCAAGGGTCAAGGATGTCTCTGAGCGGCTGCAGGACATTCTGGAATGGGAGGGTGAACAGCCAGTGGTCATGGTGCACATAGGTACCAACGATATAGGTAAAAAATGGGATGAGGTCCTACAAGGTGAATTTAAGGAGTTAGGAGATAAACTAAAAAGTAGGACCACAAAGGTAATAATCTCTGGATTACTACCAGTGCCATGTGCTAGTCAGAGTAGAAATAGGAGGATATTTCAGATGAATACGTGGCCTGAAAAATGGTGCAAGGGGGAGGGATTCAAATTTCTGGGACACGGGAACCAGTTCTGGGGGAGGTGGGACCGGTATAAACAGGACGGTCTGCACCTGGGCTGGACTGGAACCAATGTCCTAGGGGGAGCGTTTGCTACTGTTGTTCAGGAGGCTTTAAACTAATGTGGCAGGGGGATGGGAACAAGTGCAGAGAGACAGAGGGGTGTAAAATGAGGGCAGAAGCAAAAAGTAGTAAGGTGAAAAGTAAAAGTGGCAGGCAGGCAAATCCAGGGCAAAAAACAAAAAGAGCCACTTTTCAACATAATTGTATAAGAGCTAAGAGTGTTGTAAAAACAAGCCTGAAGGCTTTGTGTGTCAATGTGAGGAGCATTTGTAACAAGGTGGATGAATTGAATGTGCAGATAGTTATTAATGAATATGATATAGTTGGGATCACAGAGACATGGCTCCAGGGTGACCAAGGATGGGAGCTCAACATCCAGGGATATTCAATATTCAGGAGGGATAGACAGGAAAGAAAAGGAGGTGGGGTAGCATTGCTGGTTAGAGAGGAGATTAACGCAATAGAAAGGAAGGACATTAGCCTGGAGGATGTGGAATCGATATGGGTAGAGCTGCATAACACTAAGGGGCAGAAAACACTGGTGGGAGTTGTGTACAGGCCACTTAACAGTAGTAGTGAGGTTGGGGATGGCATTAAACAAGAAATTAGAAATGCATGCAATAAAGGAACAGTAGTTATAATGGATGACTTCAATCTACATATAGATTGGGTGAACCAAATTGGTAAGGGTGCTGAGGAAGAGGATTTCTTGGAATGTATGTGGGATGGTTTTCTGAACCAACATGTCGAGGAACCAACTAGAGAGCAGGCCATTCTAGATTGGGTATTGAGCAATGAGGAAGGGTTAGTTAGCAATCTTGTCGTGCGAGGCCCCTTGGGTAAGAGTGACCATAATATGGTGGAATTCTTCATTAAGATGGAGAGTTACATAGTTAATTCAGAAACAAAGGTTCTGAACTTAAAGAAGGATAACTTTGAAGGTATGAGACGTGAATTAGCTAAGATAGACTGGCAAATGATACTTAAAGGGTTGACGGTGGATATGCAATGGCAAGCATTTAAAGATCGCATGGATGAACTACAACAATTGTTCATCCCAGTTTGGCAAAAGAATAAACCAGGGAAGGTATTGCACCCGTGGCTGACAAGGGAAATTGGGGATACTATCAAGTCCAAAGAAGAATCATATAAATTAGCAAAAAAAAAGCGGCACACCTGAGGACTGGGAGAAATTCAGAGACCAGCAGAGGAAGACAAAGTGCTTAATTAGCAAAAGGGAAAAAAGATTATGAGAGAAAGCTGGCAGGGAACATAAAAACTGACTGTAAAAGCTTTTATAGATACGTGAAAAGAAAAAGATTGGTCAAGACAAATGTAGGTCCTTTACAGTTAGAAACAGGTGAATTGATCATAGGGAACAAAGACATGGCAGACCAATTGAATAACTACTTTGGTTCTGTCTTCACTAAGGAGGCCATAAATAATCTTCCGGAAATAGTAAGGGACCGAGGGTCTAGTGAGATGGAGGAACTGAGGGAAATATATGTTAGTAGGGAAGTGGGGTTAGGTAAATTGAAGGGATTTAAGGCAGATAAATCCCCAGGGCCAGATGGTCAGCATCCCAGAGTGCTTAAGGAAGTAGCCCAAGAAATAGTGGATGCATTAGTGATAATTTTTCAAAACTCCTTTGATTCTGGATTAGTTCCTGAGGATTGGAGGGTGGCTAATGTAACCCCACTTTTTAAAAAAGGAGGGAGAGAGAAACCGGGGAATTATAGACCGGTTAGTCTGACATCGGTGGTGGGGAAAATGCTAGAGTCAGTTATCAAAGATGTGATAACAGCACATTTGGAAAGAGGTGAAATCATCGGACAAAGTCAGCATGGATTTGTGAAAGGAAAATCATGTCTGACGAATCTTATAGAATTTTTTGAAGATGTAACTAGTAGAATGGATAGGGGAGAGCCAGTGGATGTGGTATATTTAGATTTTCAAAAGGCTTTTGACAAGGTCCCACACAGGAGATTAGTGTGCAAACTTAAAGCACATGGTATTGGGGTATGGTATTGATGTGGACAGAGAATTGGTTGGCAGACAGGAAGCAAAGAGTGGGAGTAAACGGGACCTTTCAGAATGGCAGGCAGTGACTAGTGGGGTACCGCAAGGCTCAGTGCTGGGACCCCAGTTCTATACAAAATATACTAATGATTTAGATGAGGGAATTAAATGCAGCATCTCCAAGTTTGAGGATGACATGAAGCTGGGTGGCGGTGTTGGCTGTGAGGAGGGTGCTAAGAGGATGCAGGGTGACTTGGATCGGTTAGGTGAGTGGGCAAATTCATGGCAGATGCAATTTAATGAGGTTATCCACTTTGGTTGCAAGAACAGGAAAACAGATTATTATCTGAACGATGGCCGATTAGGAAAAGGGGAGGTTCAACGAGACCTGGGTGTCATTATACACCAGTCATTGAAGGTGGGCATGCAGGTACAGCAGGCGGTGAAAAAGGCAAATGGTATGTTGGCATTCATAGCAAAAGGATTTGAGTACAGGAGCAGGGGGGTTCTACTGCAGTTGTACAAGGCCTTGGTGAGACCGCACCTAGAATATTGTGTGTAGTTTTGGTCCCCTAATCTGAGGAAAGACATTCTTGCCATAGAGGGAGTACAGAGAAGGTTCACCGGATTGATTCCTGGGATGACAGGACTTTCATATGAAGAAAGACTGGATCGACTAGGCTTATACTCACTGGAATTTAGTAGATTGAGGGGGGATCTTATTGAAACATATAAAATTCTAAAGGGATTGGACAGGCTAGATGCAGGAAGATTGTTTCCAGTGTTGGGGAAGTCCAGAACAAGGGGTCACAGTTTAAGGATAAAGGGGAAGCCTTTTCGGACTGAGATGAGGAAAAACTTCTTCACACAGAGAGTGGTGAATCTGTGGAATTCTCTGCCATGGGAAACAGTTGAAGCCGGTTCATTGGCTATATTTAAGAGGAAGTTAGATATGGCCCTTGTGGCTAAAGGGATCAGGGGGTATGGAGAGAAAGCAGGTACATGGTTCTGAGTTGGATGATCAGCCATGATCATACTGAATGGCGGTGCAGGCTCGAAGGGCCGAATGGCCTACTTCTGCACCTATTTTCTATGTTTCTATGTATAAGTTGATGACCTCCCTACTTGTTTGCCTTGTTTCCATAGACTCCAGTCCAGTTTCCTTAGTAAATACAGATGCAAAAATCCCATTTAATTTCTCTCCCATTTCTTTTGGTTCCATACATAGCCGACCACTCTGATCTTCAAGAGGACCAATTTTATCCCTTACTATCCTTTTGCTCTTAACATACCTGTAGAAGCTCTTATGATTATCCTTCACCCTGACTACCAAAGTAACCTCGTGTCTTCTTTTAGCCCTCCTGATTTCTTTCTTAAGTATTTTTTTACTGTTTTTATACTCCTCAAGCATCTTATTTCCTCCCTGTTGCCTATACATGTTATACATCTCTCTCTTTTTTTTTTATCAGAGTTCCAATATCCCTCGAGAACCAAGGTTCCTTATTCTTATTCATTTTGCCTTTAACCCTGACAGGAACATACAAACTCTGCACTCTCAAAATTTCTCCTTTGAAGGCCTCCCACTTACCAATCACATCCTTGCCAGAGAACAACCTGTCCCAATCCATGCTTTTTAGATCCTTTCTCATTTCTTCAAATTTGGCCTTTTTCCAGTTTAGGACTTCAACCCGAGGACCAGATCTATCTTTATCCATGATCAAGTTGAAACTAATGACGTTATGATCACTGGAACCAAAGTGTTCCCCTACACATACTTCCATCACCTGCCCTAACTCATTTCCTAATAGGAGATCTAATATTGCATCCTCCCTAGTTGGTACATCTATATATTGATTTAGAAAACTTTCCTGAACACATTTCACAAACTCTAACCCATCTAGACCTTTAACAGTATGGGAGTCCCAATCAATGTGTGGAAAACTAAAATCCCCTACAATCACAACTTTCTGTCTCCTGCAGTTGTCTGTTATCGCTCTGCAGATTTGCTCCTACAATTCTCGCTGACTATTGGGTGGTCTATAATACAACCCTATTAATGTGGTCATACCTTTCCTGTTTCTCAGCTCCACCCATATGGCCTCGGTAGACAAGCCCTCTAATCTGTCCTGCCGAAGCACTGCTGTAATATTTTCCCTGACTGGCAAAGCCAACCCCCCCGCCACCCTTCATCCCTCTGCCTCTATCACGTCTGAAACATCGGAACCCTGGAACATTGAGCTGCCAGTCCTGCCCCTCCTGTAGCCAAGTTTCACTAATGGCTACAATGTCATAATTCCATGTGTGAATCCAGGCCCTCAGCTCGTCTGCCTTTCCCACAATACTCCTCGCATTGAAATATACACATCTCAGAAGATTATTACCACCACACACAACCTTATTATTTGTGACTTTGCATGAACTACTAACATCATTTATTTTTACCCCTGTTCCACTATCTACTCTGGCACTCTGGTTCCCACCCTCCTGCATATCTAGTTTAAACCCTCCCCAATAACAATAGCAAACCTCCCTGCAAGTATATTAGTCCCCTTGTAGTTCAGGTATAAGCTGTCTCTCTTGTACAGGTTTCACCTGCCCCAGAAGAGGTCCCAAAGCTTTTGGGACCTCTTTTTCCCTCCCTCCTCCTTTCCCTCCCTCCTTTTTTTATCTCTCTTTCTGCCCATCACTCTGCCTGTTCTCCATCTGCCTCTGGTGTTCCCCTCCCCTTTTCTTTCTCCCTAGGCCACCCGTCCCATGATCTTTTCCTTTCTCTAGCTCTGTATCCCTTTTGCCAATCACCTTTCCGGCTCTCAGCTTCACCCCACCCCCTCCGGTCTTCTCCTATCATTTCACATTTTCCCCTCCCCCTCCTACTTTAAAATCTCTTACTGTCTTTCCTGTCAGTTAGTCCTGACGAAGGGTCTCGGCCCGAAACCTCGACAGCGCTTCTCCCTATAGGTGCTGCCTGGCCTGCTGTGTACCACCAGCATTTTGTGTGTGTTGCTTGAATTTCCAGCATCTGCAGACTTCCTCGTGTTTGCCACTTAAATCCGTGTTCACTTGTTACCAAAGCTCCTGGCCAGTGCAACACATTTCTCCTAATTTACTATATCCAAGCTCTTTGTGAAGTTGAACGCTTCCAGCAAATCCCTCCTGAGCTATCCCTACAATGATGAGAAGAACCCAAGCTCTCCATTGGAGAGAAGGCATTATATTGACTGTGGACTGGTTGCTGGTATGGTATATTTAATATCCCAGTAATATTTGAGTAAAATTGTAAATACATTGTTTGATTAAGCATTCTTTGTTTATACAATTCATTATGGGTTCTACAAGAAGACATGAATGGCAAATGTCATTACGCCACCATGTCGTATTTGTCCATCTCACTAAAAGAAAAATAAGTAGACCCATATCCTCTGTTTTATTTTCAAATAGTCTCTGGATTAAAAAAAAACATAACAACAGGGCCAACCAGAGGAACTGACGGGGGAACTCTCAGAAGCTTGATCATTAGAAGTTCAGATGGCGGGAAGTGAAAGCTATGGGGAACTGGAACCAGAGTCGATCAGGCAGGTTGTTGGATCTGATGACTCACTCCTACTCCTATGTTCATGTGAGCTCTCAAAGACAAGTTGGCAAGTTCCAGTGTTGTAGCTAATTCTAATCTCTCAATTAGTATCGGCAAATCAATTGCCTGCTGTTACGTACCCGTGACACGTGACAGCTATACTGGACTTGAGGTAATGGTCTTGTGATGGTGGAGTGATGTCATTTTCCCGCCAGTAGAGGTCATGTGACAGGTGTTTTTTTTACAGGGTATAAAAGGAGGACCCCTCCCTGTGAGGAGGGGCAGTTCGTGGCTGGATTTGCCATGTTGACTTCATGCCACTGCGTGATTTAATGTTATGACGCAGTTTAGTTGAAAGATGGAGTTTTATTTAATGCCTAAAGTTTAAAAGGTCATTGCCAGCAGTTTCTTTATAATACTGCTAGTTGAGAATCAGTGGAGAGTGAAGATTGGAGTACGGGAGTTAAAAAATCGAGGAAAGTCGATTTCGACGGTGAAACAGGTTCAACCTTGTTTGATCCTCATTCGGAAGGAATTCGTTGACTGTGCTCGTGTTAATCCCTGTGAAATAGCAGAAAGGATTGAGTACTGTTTTGTAAAGGAAAGGTCAGTGCTTTTAAGCCGTTTCATTTTCCAACTTCGTAAATTCTCCGTGGGAAAAGTATAGTTCGACTGGGAATCGCAACGACACAACTTGAAGGAGAATTTAAATCGTCTTTAAAAAGTCTCTCCCTTAAATGGACTGTAAGCATTTTGAACTTTTGCCATACTACTTTGAAGAACTGTTTTTGCAACATCGCTTTAAGAACTGTTTAAGCTGCCGCACAGCAGCTGATTTCCAGTTACGTTTACTTTTGGGGGTTTGTTTTTCAGTGTTTAATAAATGTTTTTGTTTGTTATCAAAACCCTGCCTTACTCATATATTTATTGTTGCTGAATCCGTAACACTGCTTATTGGCACATGGCTGATTGCAGGAGCTTGCTATGTTCATTGCATTCAGTTGCTTCTTTTTCTTCATTAAACTAGATTTGTAGAAGAACAAAATCTTCCCGATCAGGGGTTCCTAATCTGGTGTCCAAGGATCATTCAGTTAATTGCAGGGGTCCAGGGCATAAAAAGAGGTTGGGAACCCCTGTGCTAGAGGAACTCAACACATCAAGTAGTACATGTAGGCAGAAAGAAGTTGGTGAGAGGTTTTGATATGAACAGTTTACAATTTCTTCCTTCGCACAGGTGTTAATCAACCCACTGAGTTCCTACAGCAGGATCAGAATCAGGTGTAATGTCATTGGCATATAGTACCTATAAAAAGTATTCAAACCCTCCCCCCCCCCCCGCCCTTGGAAGTTTTCATATATTACTGTTTTACAACATTGAATTACAATGGATTTAATCTGAGTTTTTTGACACAGATCAATAGAAAGGACTTTAGTGTCAAAGTGAAATTCTACAAATTGGTGTTAATTTATTTCAATTAATAAACACAAAATAATTAAATGCACAATTACTCCCCACCTTCAAGTCACTATTTAGTAGATGCACCTTCAGCAGCAATTACAGCCTTGAGTCTGTGTGGATCGGTCTCTATCAGCTTTGCACATCTGGTCCCTGCAATTTTCCCCATTTTTCTTTACAAAACTGCTTGATCTCTGTCGGATTGCATAGGGATCATGAGTGAACAGCCCTTTTATAAGTCTAGCCCAAATTCTCAATTGGATTGAGGTCTGGACTCTTACTTGGCCACTTCAGGACATTAACTTTGTTGTTTTTAAGCCATTCCTGTGTAGCTTTGGCTCTATGCTTGGGTAATTTTCTTGCTGGAAAACAAATCTTCTCCCAAGTCACAGTTCTCTTGAAGACTGCAGCAGGTTTTCCTCCAGGAGTACCCTGTATTTCATTGCATTCGTTTTACCCTCTACCTTCACAAGCCTTTCAGGGCCTGCTGCAGTGAAGCATCTCTATAGCATGATGCAGCCACGATCCTGCTTCATGGTGGGTAAGAATGGCATGTTTTTGATGATGCGTGGTGTTTGGCTTACAGCAAACATAGTGTTTAGTCTGATGGCCAAAAAGCTCAAGTTTGGTTTCAACGGACCATAGAACCATCTTCCAGCTGACTTCAGAGACATGCCTTCTGGCAAACAGTAGCTGGGATTTCATGTGAGTTTCTTTTAAAACAGTAGCTTTCTCTTAGCCACTCTTCCATGAAGCTGCAATTGGTGAAGCACCTGAGCAACAGTTGTATGCTCAATCTCTCCCATCTCAGCCACTGAAGCTTATAACTTCTCTAGAGTTGTCATAGGTCTCTTTGTGTCCACCCTCATTAGTCTTCTTGCACTGTCACCAGTTTTTGAGGACAGACTGCTCGAGGCAGATTTACAGCTGTGCCACATTCTTTCCATTTCTTGATGATTGAATTAATTGTACTCCGGAGGTATTCAGTGACTTAGAAATTTTCTTGATCTATCTCCTAATTTGTGCTTTTCGCAAAGATGCTTGGACTGTTCTTTTGTTTCCATGGTGCAGTTTTTGACAAGACACTGACTCATCAGCAGTTGGACCTTCCAGATACCTGTTTATTTTTACTACAATCAATTGAAACACCTTGACTGCACACAGGTGATTTCCATTTAACTAATTATGTGACTTCTAAAACCAATTAGCTGCACCGATGATGATTCAGTGTGTCATATTAAAGGGAGTGACTACTTATGCAATCAATTATTTTGTGTTTTACATTTATAATTAATTTACGGTAGATCACTTTGTAGAGATCTGTTTTTGCTTTGACATGAAAGAGTCTTTTTCTGTTGATTTGTGTATAAAAAAAAGACAAATTAAATCCATTGTGTTTTAGTGTTGCAAAACATTAAAATATGAAAACTTCCAAGTGGGTGAGGGGGGTGCAGTGGGTTAATACTTTTTCTCGGCACTGTATGTTGTGAATTTTTTTAACTTTGGCAGCAGTGTAGTGTGTTACATGGTAAATACTGTATAGAGAAAAAGCTGAATTACTGTAAGTACATACGTATATTAAATAGATTAAGATAAGTACTGGAAAAACAGCAATTATAATGTAAATAGTGAGGATGTGTTCATGTGTTCAATATCCATTTGGAAATCGGCTGATAGAGGGAAAGTAACTGTTACTAAATTTTTGAGTGTGTGCATTGAGGCTTCTGAACCTCCTTCCTGCTGGTAACAATGAGCAGAGGCCAGTAGTCACCTTTAGTTTGCCACCTTGAACATACAAAATCTTCAATGGATGGACCATGGAAAATATTCTGATTGGCTGCATCACCATCTGGTATAGAACATAGAATAGTACAGCACATTAGAGGCCCTTCGGCCCACAATGTTGTGCTGACCCTCAAACCCTAACTCACATATAACTCCCCATCTTAAATTCCTCCATATACTTGACTAGTAGTCTCTTAAACTTCACTAGTGTGTCTCCCTCCACCACTGACTCAGGCAGTGCATTCCACGCACCAACCACTCTCTTGAGTGAAAAGCCTTCCTCTAATATCCCCCTTGAAATTCCCTCCCCTTAACTTAAAGCCATGTCCTCTTGTACTGAGCAGTGGTGCCCTGGGAAAGAGGCACTGGCTGTCCACTCTGTCTATTCCTCTTAATATCTTGTACACCTCTATCATGTCTCCTCTCATCTTCCTCCTCTCCAGAGAGTAAAGCCCTAGCTCCCTTAATCTCTGATCATAATCCATACTCACTAAACCAGGCAGCATCCTGGTAAATCTCCTCTGTACCTTTTCCAATGCTTCCACATCCTTCCTATAGTGAGGTGACCAGAACTGGACACAGTACTCCTAGTATGGCCTAACTAGAGTTTTATAGAGCTGCATCATTACATCGCGTCTCTTAAACTCTATCCCTCGATTTATGAAAGCTAACACTCCATAAGCTTTCTTAACTACCCTATCTACCTGTGAGGCAACTTTCAGGGATCTGTGGACATGTACCCCCAGATACCTCTGCTCCTCCACACTACCAAGTATCCTGCCATTTACTTTGTACTCTGCCTTGGAGTTTGTCCTTCCAAAGTGTACCACCTCACACTTCTCTGGGTTGAACTCTATCTGCCACTGCTCAGCCCACTTCTGCATCCTATCAATGTCTCTCTGCAATCTTTGACAATCCTCTATGCTATCTACAACACCACCAATCTTTGTGTCGTCTGCAAACTTGCCAACCCACCCTTCTACCCCCACATCCAAGTCGTTAATAAAAATCACGAAAAGTAGAGGTCCCAGAACAGATCCTTGTGGGACACCACTAGTCACAACCCTCCAATCTGAATGTACTCCCTCCACCACAACCCTCTGCCTTCCACAGGCAAGCCAAATCTGAATCCACCTGGCCAAACTTCCCTGGATCCCATGCCTTCTGACTTTCTGAATAAGCCTACCATGTGGAACCTTGTCAAATGCCTTACTAAAATCCATGTAGATCACATCCACTGCACTACCCTCATCTATATGCCTGATCATCTCCTCAAAGAACACTATCAGGCTTGTTAGGTATGATCTGCCCTTCACAAAGCCATGCTGACTGTCCCTGATCAGACCATGATTCTCTAAATGCCCATAGATCCTATCTCTAAGAATCTTTTCCAACAGCTTTCCCACCACAGACGTAAGGCTCACTGGTCTATAATTACCTGGACTATCCCTACTACCTTTTTTGAACAAGGGGACAACATTCGCCTCCCTCCAATCCTCCGTTACCATTCCCGTGGACAACGAGGACATAAAGATCCTAGCCAGAGGCTCAGCAATCTCTTCCCTCGCCTCGTGGAGCAGCCTGGGGAATATTCCGTCAGGCCCCGGGGACTTATCCGTCCTAATGTATTTTAACAACTCCAACACCTCCTCTCCCTTAATATCAACATGCTGCACAACATCAACCTCACTCATATTGTCCTCACCATCATCAAGTTCCCTCTCAATGGTGAATACTGAAGAGAAGTATTCATTGAGGACCTCGCTCACTTCCACAGCCTCCAGGCACATCTTCCCACTTTTATCTCTAATCGGTCCTACCTTTACTCCTGTCATCCTTTTGTTCTTCACATAATTGAAGAATGCCTTGGGGTTTTCCTTTACCCTACTCGCCAAGGCCTTCTCATGACCCCTTCTTGCTCTTCTCAGCCCCTTCTTAAGCTCCTTTCTTGCTACCTTATGTTTCTCAATAGACCCATCTGATCCTTGCTTCCTAAACCTCATGTATGCTGCCTTCTTCCACCTGACTAGATTTTCCACTTCACTTGTCATCCATGGTTCCTTCACCCTACCATTTTTTATCTTCCTCACCAGGACAAATTTATCCCTAACATCCTGCAAGAGACCCTTAAACATCAACCACATGTCCATAGTACATTTCCCTGCAAAATGGCGGGGGGAGAGGGGGTGCTACCGCACAGGACTGAAATAAGCTGCAAAGAGTTGTAAAATTAGTCAGCTCCATCGTGGGTACTAGCCTCTGTGGTATCTAAGACATCTTCAAGGAGCAGTTCTTCAGAAAAGCTGCACCCCATCATCAAGGACTCCCACTAGAATATGTGTTGCTTCAGGTTACATCTCCTGTCTCCAAACTAGATTCTTACAGCGGGTTTTGTGTTGCTCCAGATTCCAGCACCTCCCATCTCCTGAGTCTTCAAACCAGATTCCCAATTCATTGTAAAATGTGTTGATATTTCTTGAGACTGTGAAAAGTGCTGTGGAAATGTTAATTGTTTACAACTCCTTTAACCTAAAATGATAAAAAAAATTCAGGCTGTGGTAACAGTGGTGTGACTACTAGGTTCTGTTTTCACTAACTGCTTTGATTAGTTTCTCAGGGTGGCTGTTACATAAAATATGAATGCTTCTATTTAGCATAAAGGTGAACAGAATAACCTTGAGCAGGTGCTGGAGAAAGATCCAGAAGCAGAAACCAATAATCATACACACATCACTTTTCTGACAACACTACCTCTCTGCTTCAAAGCTAGCTGCAAGCCAATGCGTCATGTTTTTCTATCTGGTAGCTCAACTCCCAGAATATTTCCTAAGCAGTTACAAACCTTGCGAGCAGGAAAATATTGACAACTGGGCATGATGTTCTGCAACAGCAACTTCCCTCTCCACAGTGATGGGATTAGAAAATGGAAGCTTTTGATTCCTCTGGAATATAGTGCTGAACAGGAGAGGCAGATTTTGTGGGAGAAAGAACATGAATTAAGTACATTGCAGTCCATAGAGCATAACACGTAGGAGCAGAACTTGGCTATACAGCCCATCGAGTCTGCTCCACCATTCCATCATAGCTGATCCTGGATCACAATCAACCACATACACCTTCCTTCTCAATATAACTTTTGATGTCCAGGCCAATCGGGAAACTATCAATTTTCACTTTAAGTATACCCATGGTCTTGGCCTCAATAGCTGTCTATGGCAGGTGATTCCACAAATTCACTACTCTCTGGTAAAAAAAAAAAAATCTCCTTACATGCTCTAAAGGATCACTGCTCAAGTTTGAATCTGTGCCCTCTAGTTCTGGATACCCCCATCATAGAAAACATCCTCTCCACATCCACTTTATCTAGTCCTTTCAACATTCAGTAGGGTTCAATGAGATCTCCATGCATTCTTCTAAATTCCAGTGAGTACAGACCCAAAGTTGCCAAAAGGAGTCATCCTCGTGGGCTTCCTCTGGACTCTCTCCAATGACAACACATCCTTTCTGAGATATGGGGCCCAGAACTGTTGACAATAATCCAAGTACAACCTGACTAGTGTCATATAAAGCCTTAGCATTATCTCCTTGTTTATATATTTGATTCCCCTTCAAATGAATGCCAGTATTGCATCTGCCTTCTTTACCACAGCCTCAACCTGCAAATTAACCTTCTAGAAGACTTGCACGAGGACTCCAAAGTCCTTTTGCAGCACTGATGTTTGAATTTTCTTCCCATTTAGGTAATAGTCTGCATTTTTGTTCCTTCGAACAAAATGCTTTATCATACATTTCCCAACCCTGTGTTCAATCTGCCACATTTTCGCCCATTCTAAAAAGCATGGAGTGGGACAGGTTGTTCTCTGGCAAGGATTTAGTTGATAAGTGGGAGGCCTTCAAAGGAGAAATTTTGAGAGTGCAGAGTTGTATGTTTGTGTCAGGATTAAAGGCAAAGTGAATAAGAATAAGGAACCTTGGTTCTCGAGGGATATTGGAACTCTGATGAAGAAGAGAGATGTATGACATGTATAGGAAACAGATAGATAGATAGACATACTTTATTGATCCTGAGGGAAATTGGGTTTCGTTACAGCCGCACCAACCAAGAATAGTGAAGAAATGTAGTAATATAAAACCATAAATAATTAAATAATAATAAGTTAATCATGCCAAGTGGAAATAAGTCGAAGACCAGCCTATTGGCACAGGGTGTCTGACACTCCGCGGGAGGAGTTGTAAAGTTTGATGGCCACAGGCAGGAATGACTTCTTATGACGCTCAGTGTTACATCTCGGTGGAATGAGTCTCTGGGTGAATGTACTCCTGTGCCTAACCAGTACATTATGGAGTGGATGGGAGTCATTGTCCAAGATGGCATGCAACTTGGACAGCATCCTCTTTTCAGACACCACCATCAGAGAGTCCAGTTCCACCCCCACAACATCACTGGCCTTACGAATGAGTTTGTTGATTCTGTTGGTGTCTGCTACCCTCAGCCTGCTGCCCCAGCACACAACAGCAAACATGATAGCACTGGCCACCACAGCCTCGTAGAACATCCTCAGCATCATCTGGCAGATGTTAAAGGACCTCAGTCTCCTCAGGAAATAGAGACAGCTCTGACCCTTCTTGTAGACAGCTTCAGTGTTCTTTGACCAGTCCAGTTTATTGTCCATTCGTATCCCCAGGTATCTGTAATCCTCCACTAGGTCCACACTGTCCCCTTGGATGGAAACAGGGGTCACCGGTGCCTTAGCCCTCCTCAGGTCCACCACCAGCTCCTTAGTCTTTTTCACATTAAGGTACTTGAGGAGTATGAAAAGTGCAAAAAAAACTTAAGAAAGAAATCAGGAGGGCTATAAGGAGACATGAGGTAGCTCTGGCAGTCAAGGTGAAGGATAATCCAAGGAGCTTCTACAGGTATATTAACAGCAAAAGAATTGTAAGGGATAAAATTGGTCCTCTGTGCAGGAAGGCACAGAGTCGACTGTACTTCCTAAGAAGGTTGGCGTCATTCAATGTCTGTAGTGAGATGCTGAAAATGTTCTATAGGTCAGTTGTGGAGAGCGCCCTCTTCTTTGTGGTGGCGTGTTGGGGAGGAAGCATTAAGAAGAGGGACGCCTCACGTCTTAATAAGCTGGTAAGGAAGGCGGGCTCTGTCGTGGGCAAAGTACTGGAGAGTTTAACATCGGTAGCTGAGCGAAGGGCGCTGAGTAGGCTACGGTCAATTATGGATAACTCTGAACATCCTCTACATAGCACCATCCAGAGACAGAGAAGCAGTTTCAGCGACAGGTTACTATCGATGCAATGCTCCTCAGACAGGATGAAGAGGTCAATACTCCCCAATGCCATTAGGCTTTACAATTCAACCGCCAGGACTTAAGAACTTTTTAAAAGCTATTATTAATGCTTTTTGAGATAGTGATTTAGATGCATATCATATTTTTTACTGAGTTAAGTATTGTATGTAATTAGTTTTGCTACAACAAGTGTATGGGACATTGGAAAAAAGTTGAATTTCCCCATGGGGATGAATAAAGTATCTATCTATCTATCTCTTGAAGATCAGAGTGGTCGGCTATGTATGGAACCAAAAGAAATGGGGGAGATCTTAAATGGGTTTTCTACATCTGTATTTACTAAGGAAACTGGCAAGGAGTCCATGGAACTAAGGCAAACAAGTAGTGAGGTCATGGAACCTATACAGATTGAAGAGGAGGAGGTGCTTGCTATCTTGAGGCAAATCAGAGTAGATAAATCCCTAAGACCTGACAGGGTATTCCCTCAGATCTTTAAGGAGACTAGTGTTGAAATTGCAGGGGCCCTGGCAGATATATTTAAAATGTCGGTATCTACGGGTGAGGTGCCAGAGGATTGGAGGATAGTTCATGTTGTTCCGTTGTTTAAAAAAGGCTCTAAAAGTAATCTGAGAAATTATAGGCCAGTAAATTTGACACTGGTAGTAGGTAAATTATTGGAAGGAGTACTAAGAGATAGGACCTACAAGTATTTAGATAGACAGGGACTTATTAGGGAGAATCAACACGGCTTTGTGCGTGGTATGTCATGTTTACCAAATCTATTAGAGTTTTTCGAGGAGGTTACCAGGAAAGTAGATGAAGGGAAGATGGGGATGTTGTTTACATGGACTTCAGTAAGGCCTTTGACAAGGTCCTGCATGGGAGGTTAGTTAGGAAGATTCAGTCGCTAGGTATACATGGTGAAGTAGTAAATTGGATTAGACATTGGCTCAATGGGAGAAGCCAGAGAGTGGTAATGGAGGATTGCTTCTCTGAGTGGAGGCCTGTGACTAGTGGTGCGCCCCAGGGATCAGTGCTGGGTCCATTGCTGTTTGACATCTATATCAATGATCTGGATGATAATAAGGTAAATTGGATCAGTAAATTTGCTGATGATACAAAGATTGAAGGTGTAGTGGACAGTGAGGAAGGTTTTCAAAGCTTGCAGAGGGATCTGGACCAGCTGGAAAAATGGACTGAAAAATGGCAGATGAAGTTTAATACAGACAAGTGTGAAGTATTGCACTTTGGAAGGAAAAACCAAGGTAGAACATACAAGGAAAATGGCAGGGCACTGAGGAGTGCAGTAGAACAGAGGGATCTAGGAATACAGATACAAAATTCCTTAAAAGTGACGTCACGGGTAGATAGGGTAGTAAAGAGAGCTTTTGGTACATTGGCCTTTATAAATCAAAGTACTGAGTATAAGAGTTGGAATGTTATGGTGAAGTAGTATAAGGCATTGATGAGGCCGAATTTGGAGTATTGTGTGCAGTTTTGGTCACCGAATTACAGGAAGGGTATTAACAAGGTTGAAAGAGTGCAGAGAAAGTTTACAAGGAAGTTGCCAGGACTTGAGAAACTGAGTTACAAAGAAAGGTTAAATAGGTTAGGACTTTATTCCCTGGGGCATAGAAGAATGAGGGGAGACTTGATGGAGGTATATAAAATTATGATGTGTATAGATAGAGTGAATGCAAGCAGACTTTTTCCACTGAGGCTAGGGGAGAAAAGAACCAGAGGACATGGGTTAAAGGTGAAGGGGGAAAAGTTTAAAGGGAACATTAGTGAGGGCTTCTTCACGCAGAGAGTGATGGGACTGTGGAATGAGCTGCCAGATGAAGTGATAAATGCGCACTCACTTTTAACATTTAAGAAAAACTTGGACAGGTATATGGATGAGAGGGGTTTGGAGGGATATGGGCCAGGTGCAGGTCAGTGGGACCAGGCAGAAAAATGGTTCGGCACAGCCAAGAAGGCACAAAAGGCCTGTTTCTGTGCTGTAATGTTCTATGGTTCTATGGTTCTTCTAATTTGTCTAAGTCCTGCTGCAACTGCTTTGCTTCCTCAGCACTACCTACCCCTGCACCTATCATTGTATCATCTGTAAACTTTGCCACAAAGCCACCAATTCCATTATCCAATTCATTGACAAACAATGTGAAATGTTGTGGTCCCAATACTGACCCTGAGGAACACCACTAGTCACCGGCAGCCAACCAGAAAAGGCCCCCTTTATTCCCACTTGTTGCCTCCTGCCTGTCAGCCATTCCTCAGTCATGCCAGTATCTCTCCTGTAATGCCATAGGATTTATGGATTTATCTTGTTAATCAACCTCATTTGTGGCACCTTATCAAATTATTTCTGAAAATCCATGTAAATGATATCCACTGCCTCTCCTTTGTCCATCTGGTCCAGGTGATTTAGACCTTTAGACCTTTGTGTTTGCCTAGCATTTTTTCCTTTGTAATAGCAATGGCACTCACTTCTGCTCCCTGACACTCACAGACCTCTGGCATACTGCTAGTGTCTTTCACAGTGAAGACTGATGTAAACTACTCATTAAGTTCATCTGACAGTACTTTACCTCCATTACTACCTCACCAGCATCATTTTCCAGTGGTCCAACATCAACTCTCACCTCCCTTTTACTCTTTATATAACTGAAACAAAACATTTGTTATTCTGGTTTATATTATTGGCTAGTTTGCCCTCATATTTCATCTTTTTCCTTCTTATTGTTATTTTAGTTGCCTTTTCTAGGATTTTAAAAACTTCTGAATAATCCAACATGCCACTCACTTTTGCTACCTTATATGCCCTTTCTTTGGCTTTTATGCTATCATTAACTTCCCTTGTCAGCCATGGTTGCCTACCCCAACTTTCGATAACTTTTTCTATGGGACTGATCTATCCTGTGCCTTGTGAACTATTCCCAGAAACTCCAGCCACTTCTTCTCTGCCATCATCCCAGCCAGTATCTCCCTCCAATCCACCTGGGCAAGTCCTCTCTCATGTCTCTGTAATTCCTTTTATTCCATTGTAATACTGGTATATCTGACTAAAACTTCTCCCTCTCAAGTAGCAGTATGAATTCAATCATGTTATGATCACTGCCTCCTGAGGGTTCTTTTATCTTAAGATCCCAAATAAAATTTGGGTTATTACATAACACTCAATCTAAGATAGCCTTTTCCCTAGTAGGCTCGAGCACAAGCTGCTCTAAAAAGTCATCTTGTAGTCATTCAACAGATTCCCTCTCTTGCGATCCCACATCATCCTGATTTTCCCAATTCTCCCTGCATATTGAAGTCCCCCATTACAATTGTGACATTACCCTTATTACGTGCCCTTTCCAGCTCCTTTTGCAATCTCAACCCTACATCTTTGCTCCTATTTGGAGGCCTCTATATGATTCTATAATGTTTGTTTTTATCTTTGTAGTTTCTTAACTCCAGCTACAAGATTCAACATTCTCTGACCCTATGTCACCTCTTTCTAAAGATGTAATTTCATCTCTAACCAACAGAGCCACACCATTGTCTATGACTTCCAGCCAATCCCTTTGGTACAAACTATATTCTTTGATATTAAGCTCCCAATTGTGGCATTCTTTCAGCCATGACTCAGCACCTTTGGTTCTACCTTCTTTGCCCTTTTGAATTTTGTCTCTGGTACAATTTACCTCCTTGCACTGTCTGCATTTGTACCAATCATTGGCTTCTCCTTCCTTACATTTATAGTGCAACCATTACACCTTGTAAACCTACTGGGTCATCCTCAGCTCTGTCATACTGGTTCCCATCCCCCTGCTATATTTGTTTAAACCGCTCCCAACAGCTCTAGCGAACTTTCCCACAAAGATATTGGTCCCCCTTGGATTCAAGTGCAACCTGTCCCTTTTGTATAGGTCCCACCTGTTCCAGAAGAAGTCCCAATGTTTCAGAAATGTGGATACCTGCCCCCTGCTCCATTTCTTCAGCCATGCTGTTATCTATTAATTCTATTTCTACCCTCACTGTTGTGTGGCACAGGCAGCTATCCTAAGATTACTACCATTGAAGTCCTGCTTCTCACCTTTCTTCCTAACTCCTTGAATTCTTTTTTCAGGACCTCCTCCCTTTTTCTACCTATGTCATTGGTACCAATATGTACCACGATTTCTGGCTGCTCACCCTCACTTTTTAGGATATTGTGGATGCATTCAGAAATAATGCGGACCCTGGTACCTGGGAGGCAAACTACCATCTGTGTTTCTTTCTTGCTCCTGAGAATCACCTATCTGTCCCCCTAACTATGCTATCCTCTTCCGTTCCCTAGCCTTCTGAGCTAGAGGGCAAGATTCAGTGCCAGAGGCATAGCTGCTATTGCTTCTCCCAGTTAGGCCATCCACCCCAACAGTACTCAAAATGGAGTGCTTATTGGTGAGAGGGTCAGCCATAGGGGTGCTCTCCACTATCTGAAGTTCTCCCTTCCCTATCTTGGCAATCATCCATTTATGTGTCTCCTGTAGCCCTGGGGTGACAACCTTCCTGGAGCTCCTATTACCTCCTCACTTTCCCTAACAAGCCAAGGGTCATTGAGCCGCAGCTTCAGTTCTCTAACTGAGTCTCTAATGACCTGCATCTCAATGCACCTGGTGCTGATATGGCCATCAAGGAAGCTGGAAATCCCACATCTAACACCCAGAATAAAACACTGGCCCTGCAGACATACCCACAATTCTTTCAAGAGTTCAATAAGAGGCAGAGATAAGAAATAAACTTACCTACATACCTTGCCTCCGCATGTTTTTGCCGAAACCTGTTGAGCCTCAGACCACTCCGCAATGACTGCTCCATTAAACAGTACCTGTCTTTTATGGAGACTGTGCCTCCAGACTCAGTGTTGAATTCAACCATTTCAGATCCAATATCCATTCCAATCTCATGGACTTCTAGACCACATCTTTTCCTATCTCACTCCTGTTAAAGACCCCGTCCTGTTCTCCCAGTTCCTCCATATATCACACCTGCTCTGTTTTATTTCCTCAGTACTGCATTGGGGCCTTGTGTTTTTTAATCAGTTCTTCCCTGCGGAGCATAAAGTCACAAGTTTTTGAATCGAATATGAGATGATTATCATTTATTACAGACACAAGGAGGCTTTTCAGTCTATTCGTCTGAGATTAGACCATAAGATATAGAAGAAGGATTAGGCCATTTTGACCACCAAGACTGCTCTGCCATTTCGTCATGGTTGATCCAGTTTCCCTCTCATCCCCAATCTCCCGCCTCCTACCTGTATCCCTTCATGCCCTGACCAATCAAGAATCTATCAACCTCTGCCTTAAATATACAGAGACTTAGCCTCCACCCCTGCCTATGCATATTCACTTTATCAAGGCCTTTCACCATTTGATAGGTTTCAATGAGGTCACCCCTCAGTCTTCTGAATTCTAGTGATACACACTCAGAACCATCAGACACTCTTCATGTGACAAGTCATTTAATCCTGGAATTTTATTTGTGGACTTCCATTGGACCCTCTCCAGTTTCAGCATATCCTTTCTAAGATAAAGGGTCAAATTCTGCTCACAATACTCTGAATGAATCCTCACCAGTGCTAAAGTTTCAACATTACATCCTTACTCTTATATACTAGTCCTCTTGAAATTAATCCTAACAATACATTTGCCTTCCTCACCACAGACTCAACCTGAAAATTAGCCTTTAGGGAATCCTACACAAGGACTCCCAAGTTCCTTTGCACCTCAGTTTTTGTATTTTCTCTCCATTTAGAAAACAGTCAACCCTTTTATTTCTTCCATCAAAGTGCATGACCATACACTTCCTGACACTATGTTCCATCTGCCATTTCTTTGCCCATTCTCCTACCCTAAGCCCTTCTGTAGACTCTCTACTTCCTCAAAACTACCTGCCCCTCCACCTATATTCATAACACCTGCAAACTTTGCAGCAAAGCCATCAATTCCATCATCCAAATCATTGACACATAATATAAAAAGAATCAGTCTCAACACAGACCCCCATGGAACATCACTAGTCACTGGCAGCCAGCTAGAAAAGGCTCCCTTTATTCCCACTCTTGGCCTCCTGCCAATCAGCCACTGCTTTATCCATTATAGAATCTTTCTGTAATAACATGGGCTTGTAGCTTGTGAAACAGCCTCATGTATGGCACCTTGTTAAAGGTCTACTGAAAATCCAAGTATAGAACATCAATCTATTCTTCTTTGTCTATCCTGCATAGTAATTTTTCAAAGAATTCCAACGGCTTTGCCAGGCAAGATTTTCCCTTGAGGAAATCATGCTGACTATGGCGTATTTTATCATGTGCCTCCAAGTAGTTTGAGACCTCATCTTTAATGATCAGTTCCAACATCGTTCCAACCACTAAGGTCAGACTCCTGGCCTATAGTTTCCTTTCTTTTGCCTCTGTCCCTTCTTGAAGAGCAGAGTGACATTTGCAATTTTCCAGACTTCTGGAACCATTCCAGATTCTAGTGATTCTTGACGGATCATTATTAACATAGAAACATAGAAAACCTATAGCACAATACAGGCCCTTTGGCCCACAAGGTTGTGCCAAAAATGTCCCCTCTCTAGAAATTACTAGGCTTACCTATAGCCCTCTATTTTTCTAAGCTCCATGTACCTATCCAAAAGTCTCTTAAAAGATCCTATTGTATCTGCCTCCACCACCTTTGCTGGCAGCCCATTCCACGCACTCACCAATCTCTGAGTAAAAAACTTACCCCAGACATCTCTTCTTTTCCATACTCCCCAGCACCTTACACCTGTATCCTCTTGTGGCAACCATTTCAGCCCTGGGAAAAAGCCTCTGACTATCCACACGATCAATGCCTCTCAGCATCTTATACACCTCTATCAGGTCACCTCTCATCCTCCGTCGCTCCAAGGAGAAAAGACCGAGTCCACATAACCTATCCTCATAAGGCATGCTCCCCAATCCAGGCAACATCCTTGTAAATCTCCTCTGCACCTTTCCTATGGCTTCCACATCCTTCCTGTAGTGAGGCGACCAGAACTGAACACAGTACTCCAAGTGGGGTCTGACTAGGATCCTATATAGCTGTAACATTACCTCTTGGCTCCTAAATTCAGTTCCACGATTGATGAAGGCCAATACACTGTACACCTTCTTAACCACAGAGTCAACCTGCGCAGCTGCTTTGAGTGTTCTATGGACTTGGACCCCAAGATCCCTCTGATCCTCCACACTGCCAAGAGTCTTACCATTAATACTATATTCTGCCATCATATTTGACCTATCAAAATGAACCACTATCTCAATTTGAACCATTAAGTAATGCCTACACGATCTCTGCAGCCACCTCTTTCAGAACTCTGGGTTGCTGGCTTTGACTTGTTAACCATGGTTGTGTCATCTTTCCTTTGGAATACTTCTTCCTCTTTGAGATAGATATATCCTGTTCCTTCTGAATTCCTTCCAGAATGTCGAGCCAATGCTGCTCTGCCATCATCCCTGCAGTGTTCTTTTCCAATCAAGTCTGGCCATCCCCCTCTCATGCCCCTGTAATTCCCTTTCCTCCACTGTAATATTGATGCATCTGACTTTCACTTTTTCTTCTCATATCTCAGGGAGAATTCGATCATATTCTGATCACTTGCCCCTAAGGGTTATTTTACCTTAAGCTTTCTAATTAATTCTGGTTCACTGCACAGCACCCAATCCAGATAAGCTGAACCTCCTGTGAGCTCAGCCATGAGCTGCTCTAAAAAGCCATCTGTTAGGCACTCTAGAAATTCCCCCTCCTGTAATCCAGCACCAACCTGATTTTCCTAATCTACTTGCATATTGAAGTCCCCCATGACTATTGTAACATTGCCCTTTCGGCATGCATGTGCTAATCTCCTGTTGTAATTTGTAGGCCACGTGTTTGGGGGTCTGTGTACATCTCCCATCAGGATCTTTTTACCCTTGCAGTTCCACAATCCACAATGATCCACAAACTATCCACAATGATTCAACACCTTCTGACCCTATATTACCTCTTTCTAATGATTTGATTTCATTTTTTTTATCAACAGAGCAATGCTGCCCCTTCTGCCATCCTGCCTATGCTTTCAATACAATGTGTATCCTTGGATACTAAGCTCCCAGATATATAGTGAATAGAATATACAGTGAACATAGAATGCAGAATAGCACAGCACAGTACACAGTACAGGCCATTCAGCTCACAATTTCCTGCCAATGTTTTAACCTACTCCAGGATCACTCTAAACATTTCCTCCTATATAGCTCTGTTTTTCTATTTCCTATGTGCCTATCTTAGAGTCTCTTCAAGACTCAAGACTCAAAATTGTTTGTCATTTCCAGTACACAAGTGTAAAGGAGAATGAAATAACTGTTACTCCAGATCTGATGCAGCACAAGAAAAGATAAATGCTCCTTATGTGTCTGCCTCTACCATCATAGCTGGTAGTGTATTCCATGTACCCATCCCTCATAATTTCCTCCAAACACCTTAAATTATGCTCCTCTTGTTTGCCACTTCCATCCTGGGAAAATGTCTCTGGGTGTCAACTCATTCTTTGCCTCATCATCTTGTACACTTCTATCAAGTCACCCCTCATCCTCCTTCGCTCCAAAGAGGAAAAGCCCTAGCTTGCTCAATCTCTCCTCATGAAACATGTTCTCTAATCCAGACAACATCCTGCTAATTTTCCTCTGCATCTTCTCTTAAGCTCTGGCATCCTTCCTATAATGAGATTATCAGAACTGAGTACAATACTCCAAGTGTTGAGTAACCAGTTTTATAGTGCTGAAACATTATCTCACGGCTCTTGAACTCAATCCCCCCAATTAATGAAGGCCAACAAACCATACGACTTATTAGGTACCCTGTCAACTTACATGGCAACTGTGGGGGGATTTATGGATATTGACTCCTCTGTACTCCCACACCGCTAAGAATCCTATCAATAACCTGTACTTTACAATCAAATGTAACCTTCCAAAGTGAATCGCTTCACATTTTCCTGGATTGAATTAAGGAAGATTTTTGTAAAATCAGTATCTATAGAGCTCTACCCTCCAGCAGAGCTCTGCTTACATCAACTCAAATGATTGGAGTGAGAAATGTTCCCTATGGGTAAATGGTGGGACACTGGGAGACACTTCTACTGGAATGGAACTTGGGAATCAAAGGTATAATACAAGACCTGTGGCAGACATGACAGTACTGAGTGTACCCATTGGAAAGACACAAAATATTTGAAATCGATCATTATCAATTGGCAGAATCAGAGATGAGGGAGTGACAGAAACTGGTTGGCTACAGGAAGGCAAGAGGATGAATGGATGGGTTTCTTCTTTTACAGTTGTGTGGACCCAATGGGCTGAAAACTTTCCTTCTTTCTTTTTCTGAACAGGTAAGATACTCCTCTATTCTTCCCTCATTTATATTGCTGTTTACACTTTTGTTTCTATTATGTGTTATGCTGTTCCAATTCTCAGCCCTGGAATTCCTTCCTTAACCCCTTACTCTTTACCTTCCTCTCTGTCCTCATCCCTCTCCTTCCTTCCTCTTTTTTCCTCCTCCCTCCCATCTCCTTCTCTCTCTTCCTTCCTCTTTCTCTCTTTATCTGTCTGTCTGTTTCCATTTCACTCTCTCTCCTTCCCCATCACTCCCCTTGTCCTCCTCTTCCTCTCTCTCTCTCCATCTCTCATATATTCTCTTTGTTTCTGTATCTCTCCCATCTCCCTCTCTGTCTGTCTGTCTCTCCATCTTTCTCAGTCTTATTTTGTTTCTGTCTGTCTTTCTTTGTCTCCCTCGCTCTCTTCCTCTCTGTCTCTTCTTTCTCTTTCTTTCTCTCTCTCTTTCTCTCTCTCTCCCTCCCTCCCTCTCTCTCCCCTCCCCCCCTCTCTCCCCCTCCCCCCCTCTCCCCCTCCCTCCCCCTCTCCCTCCCCTCTCCCCTCCCCCCCCTCTCCCTCCCCCTCCCCCTCTCCCTCCCCCTCTCCCTCCCCCCTCTCTCTCCCCTCCCTCTCTCCCCCTCTCTCTCCCCCTCTCTCTCCCCCCTCTCCCCTCTCCCTCCCCCTCCCCCTCTCCCCCTCCCCCTCTCCCCCTTCCTCTTCTCTTTCTTTCTCCTTTTTTTAAGATTATAGTTAGAACCTATCTTTGGTTACAAATGCCTGGCCATATATGTAGTGTATGTTGCTGAAGTACAGAGACAGATCACGTTTTACCATGCTCATGTCACACATATCAGGGTGTTTCATTGTGAAAGATTGACAAAGGAAGCAAAAGTTGATTCTGTTCCTTTGCTGAGGGACTGATCTATTAACCTTTCTTTTCACTTGTCCCCCACAACAATGCTGCAATCTGTTACCTGCCAGTACAACCTGCTAATGTAAGCTGCTATAACACCTAATCCCAAAGGGAGTTTGCTGCTTCCTTGAACAAAACTGCTTCCCAAAGTGGTCATTGGTGTCTTCAAAGGCAACAATGACATTTAGCTTCCTTTAGTATTGAAGGCTACATTTTGAATGCAACAAAATTCATAGATTGATAATGAATCCAAGTGATTAAGTCTGCTCATTAAATCCTAATTTAGAATTGTACCAAGGTAACAAACAAGGGGAAATTGGAAGAAGAGAAGTTCCTTAGAGAGATGGCATAAGAGGTGTGCAGTACCTGTTGAAGTAGCTGCAGATCTGTCTCTGTGCAAATGATTGGAAGTCCTGTTTGGTTTCCGTCTCCCATTTTCCCATCAATGGTTGAAGGAAATAGGACAAGCAAGATGTAGGGAGCAGCTCACAAACTAATTAGTGGTTGGAGCTGCTAAAGTTGGCCTGGTTCTTGAGAGATTAGAAATCTGTCACATTCATCTACTTTCAGTTGTGTCCTTTAAACCTTCATTTGCATCTTTATTGGGTACATCTCCAGCCAGTGCATGCACAGAAATCAAAGTGAAACGTGACTGTACTTTGTTCAAGGAAAATAGTCAAAACAGGTTTGTTTGCTGAAATAGTTTACTCCCTTTAGAAAGATTACCTGATACACACAGACCTGTTTGGGCTTGACAGGCCTCCCTCATTGGACACAAATGTTGGTAAGAGAATGAATAAACATCCTTACAAGGTTACAGTACTTATGTAAGTGGAAAAGATCAGAGAGTTACCTTTTATGAGCAAAGTATTAATAACAATATGGCAGAAGCATATCGTAGTTACTTTGTCATGGACAGTCACATGGTAGATTTGAAGAAGAGAACGAAAAAGGTATAAAGAAAATTTTGATAGAAATTGTGGAGATAATTGATAAGCTACAGAGATGCTGACATATTTGCAAGAAAGATTAGATTAAATATGTCTTATTTGTCACATGTAACACATGTCACATCAAAACACACAGTAAAATGTGTAATTTGTGTCAACACATTCCAAGGATGGGCTGGGGGCAGCCTACATGTTCCCATATTTTTAGTGTCAACATTACATGCCCACAACTTACTAACTCTAGATCATAGGACATAGAAATCTACAGCATATTACAGGCCCTTCTGCTACAATGTTGTGCCGACCATATAACCTACTCTAGAAACAGCTGAGAATTTCCCTCTATTTTTCTAAGCTGTATGTATCTATCTAAGAGTCTCTTAAAAGACCCTATTGTATCTGCCTCTACCACCTTTGCAACCATATACAACCACCCTTTGCCTCTGTGGGCAAGCCAATTCTGGATCCACAAAGCAAGGTCTCCTTTGATCCCATGGCTCCTTACTTTCTGAATGAACCATGCACATGGAAACTTATCAAATGCCTTACTGAAATTCATATAGACTACATCCACTGCTCTACCTTCATCAATGTGTTTTGTTACATCCTCAAAGAATTCAAACAGGCTCGTAAGGCATGACCTGCCCTTGATAAAGCTATGCTGACTATCCCTAATCAGATTATGTCTCTCCAAATGCTCACAAATCCTGCCCCTCAGGATCTTCTCCAACAACTTACCCATCCCTGAAGTATAAGACTCACTGGTCTATAATTTCCAAGGTTATCTCTACTCCCTATCTTAAACAGAGGAGCAACGTTTGCAACCCTCCAATCCTCTGGTACTTCTCCCATCCCTATTGTTGATGCAAAGATCATAGCCAAAGGTTCTGCAATTTTCTCTCTTGCTTCCCACAGTAGCCTCGGTTTATATCGTCCCACCTTGGCAACTTATCTAACTTAGTACCTTTCAAAAGATCTATATGCTCAAGCTTTTCAGCCTGCTGTAAGTCATTCCCACAATTGCCAAGGTCATTTTCCCTGGTGAATACTGAAGCAAAGTATTCATTAAGTACCTCTGCTACCTCCTCCGGCTCCATGCACATGTTTCCATTATTGCACCTCATTGGTCCTATTCTCACATGGATCATACTCTTGCTCTTCACATACTTGTAGAATACCTTGGGATTTTCCTTAATCCCAGTCGCCAAGACCTTCTCATGGCCCTTTCTAGCTTTCACAAGCTTTTCTTTTCTTCTTAACTAGATTTTCTATATCATTTGTACACCCTGGTTCTTTTACCCTACCATCTTTTTGCTGCCTCAGTGGAACATACCTATGCAGAATGCCGTGCAAAAGTTCCCTAAACATTTGCCACATTTCTGCTGTGCATTTCCCTGAGAACATCTGCTCCAAATTTATGTTCTCAAGTTCCTGTCTAATAGCATCATATTTCCCCTGACCTCAATTAAATAAATGTGTTTCCAAATTGTCTGCTTCTATCCCTCTCCAGCGCTTTGGTAAAGGAGATAGAGTTGTGACGACTATCTCCAAAATACTCTCCCACTGAGAGATCTGACACCCGACCAGGTTCATTTTCCAATACCAAATCAAGTACAGCCTCTCCTCTTGTGGGTTTATCTACATATGGTATCAGGAAACCTTCCTGAACATACCTAACAAACTCTACCCCATCTAAACCCCTTGCTCTAAGGAGATGTCAATCAATATTAGGAAAGTTAAAATCTCCCATCACAACAACCCTATTATTGCATCATTCCAGAATTTGTCTCTCTATCTGCTCTTTGATGTCCATGTTACTACTGGGGGGGGGGGTCTTTAAAAGGCACTCAGTAGAGTTATTGCCCCCTTATTTCTGATGTCAACCTACAATGACTCAGTAGACAATCCCCCCATTACTTCCTCCTATTCTGCAGCCGTGATACTACCCCTGATTAGCAATGCCACTCCCCACTTCTTATACCTCCCTCACCTGTTCTTTTTGAAGCGTCTAAAGCCTGGTACGCTCAGCAGCCATTCCTGCTCCTGTAATCGTCACAACGTCATAGTTCCACATATTGGTCCATGCTCTAAGTTCATCTGCCTTATTTATGATACTCCTTGCATTGAGATAGACACATCTCAAACAATCAGGCCAAGTGCATCTTTGCTCTATCATCTGCCTATCCTTCCTCACAAACTCCTACAAGCTGTCTCAACTTGTATGCCAACTGCCCCATCCTCTGCCTCTTTGCTTTGGTTCCCACCCCCCTGCAAATCTAGTTTAAACCCTCTCCAATAGCATTTTCAAACCTCCCTTCCAGGATATTGGTTCCCCTCCACTCAGCTACAACCCATCTCACATGTATAGGTCACCCCTTACCCAGGAAAGGTTCCAATCATCCAAGAGCCTGAAACCCTGTCCCCTGCACCATCTCCTCAACCACTCATTCATCTGTGCTATCTCCTTGTTCTGACCTTCACTAGTTCATTGCACCAGGAGTAATCCGGAGATTACCATCTTTGAGGTCATGCTCTTCAGCCTCCTTTCTAACTTCCTAAACTTACAATGCAGGACCTCTACCCCTCTCCTGCCCATGTCATTGGTACCAACATGTACAACAACCTCCGGCTGCTCATGCTCCCCTTCAACAATATTATGCAGCCACTCAGAGACATCCTGGACCCTAGCACCTGGGAGGCAACACGCTATCCTGAGGCCTCTTTTGCTGCTGCACAATGACTATCCCTATGACTATGACTATTCCTCTGCCTGACTTCACCCTACCTTTCTGAGGCTCAGAACCAGCTGCGGTGCTATTGGTTTGGCTGCTGTTGCCTTGCCCAGATAGGTCATTCCCCTCATCAAGATCCAAAGGGTATACCTGTTGCTAAGGGGCTGATCACAGGGGAACCTTGTGCTGACCTCCTTCTCCCTTTATCTCTCTGTGTTCACCCATCTACTCCCCGAATTCTGCATTCTGGGTGTAACCTCCTGCTCAAAAGTCTTATCTGTCAATTGGTTTGCCTCCTGGATGATCCTTAGTTCATCCAGCTCCTTAATGCGGTCTTTCAGGAGCTGGAGTTGGCTGCACTTCCTGCAGGTGTAGTCATCAGGGAGACCATCAGGTTCCCTCCCATGAACAGGGTCCAGCAGGCTGTTGGTTAATTGGCTGTTGTATTAGATTCGACAGGTTAAATGGCCACTAATATGTAAGAAAAATGAACAGGAAAGATCAGAAGTAATACACACACAAAACCTTGATATATGTTCATCATATTAATGGGCAAATTGCTGCAAAGTTTGTAGACACAAAACATGGCTGGCCCCGCTGACAGCGAATCAGTCCTACCCTAGACTTCACTACTGAAGGAGCCATTCTCAACCTCTCCAAATTGGCTCGGCAACCAGAGTGATACAACTCTGTCCAACTTCCGACACCCTGCCTTTCCAATCTATATGAGTCAGCATTTAGATTGTCCAAACAGCAGAGTGTACCTTGCATTAGGACCCAGGCCTCACTGCGGCAAATCGTTCCGAGCCATGAATATGCCGCCCAGCGATTCCTTCATATCTGGACTTCACAACCAAAGAAGCTGTTCTCAACTTCTCCAAATCAACTTGGCTCTTAGGGCAATCCACCCCTAGTACCTGGGTTAGTTGGACGGACATCAGAACTCCTTTGTCCTGTCTTTTCCCCTCCAAATCGTTCACTCCAACCAGCACAGCTCCAACTCCAAGTACGTTGATTTTGCAGCACACTAGTAGGGCACGTCCCATAAATTTGCTTTGCCTTCACTGGCTTCTTCATTATTTGCAATGATGGTTATCCCACAATTTACTTCAGAAAAATGTTATTAATCATGATTTTAATGGAATTCTTTAACTTTCAAACTTCCAGTAAGCTGTTGCATGTCTTTGTTAGTGCCATCTTTACTAGAAGTGTTGCTCTGGATTTCCAGCATCTACAGAAACTCTTTGTGATACAGGTGCAAAATAGTTTGGCCGAAGAGTCAGTTTGAAGGGACATTTGTGAAGAGGAGCTTTGGGATGTTGAAAACTGAAGCAATGGCCTCCAGTGGTGGTGTGATTATATCTGTGGAGAAGAGTGAGAAATGAAGATGTGCTGAGTGTTTAGAAGTTGTGGGGCCAGAAGAGATTGTGGAAGTAGTGGAGAGACTGGGGAATTAAAGCATGGTACTGCTTGCCCAGTTGGTTCTGTGCAATCTTCTAACAGGAATGGAGTGACAGAAAAATGCTGCATGCTTCAGTCTTGTGAGTGAAGTGAGAGAGGTTAGTGTGCTCTTGAGACAACAAATGCCATGTGGTTCAAAGTCTCAGTAGCATAAGTTCAGAATATGGCAGTAGTTGACTTATCTAATACTACAGTACTGTGCAAAAGTCTTGGGCACACATATACTGTATAGCTAGACCTTTGCACAGTACTGTAATAATTTTATATATTGCACTGTTCTGCTACCTCTAAAAACAAAATTCATGACAATTGTGTGTGGCGGTAAACCTGATTCTGATGGGTCTCTATTGTGAACTGAGAGTGTGAAGGGGGGCAGGGGGAAGGGAAGCATGTTTGGGAGAGGGGAGAGAGTGGGAAGCACCAGACATTCTGGAATGATCAATAAAACAAGTGTTTGGAATCAAATGACTTTGCCTGTTAGCTCAGGGCTGGATGTGCCTGCACCTCCGCCAACCCCTTACCTCGGCACTCCTTCTCTGCCACCTGCCCCACGCCCCTTCCATGGTGCTCTGCCCTCGCCAATCCCACCATCCTTTTCTCCCTATTCTTGGGAAATTTTACACATCCTAATAGTTTGCTAGAGGTGTTATTTTAGTATTATATCTGTTATGGCAGATCCAGCAATACTGTAACCCTTGTGAATTAACTGTGTTGGAAGCTGGCTGTGGCAAGAACCACCATTCACACTGATGTAAGGTATGAGTGTACATATAAGTGTAAAGGTAACATAAAGCACATACCACTTAGGTGATAGAGGAATACAACATGGAGAAAGGCCCTTTGACTCAACTAGTTCATCCTGACCTCAGTGCCCACCCAGGTCCTCCCAATTTCCTCAGCTTGGCCCATATTCCACAAGCCGCACACCTCCATGTACCTTTGTACCTATCCATGTGCTTCCCCAATGCTAGATTGTACCTGCTCAACCACTTCCTCATTCCATCTACTCACCACCCTTTGAGTGAAAAGAAATGCTCCTCAGGCCCCTTTTAAATCATTCCCCTTCACCCTAAATGTCTGCCCCTTGCTTTGGACTCCTGTGGCTTGAGAAAAATTTTGCTACCGTCAACTTTATCTATGTCACTAATAATTTTTACTATTTCAATAAGATCACCCCTCATTCTACTATGTTCCAAGTAATAAAGTCTTAGCCTGTCTAACTTCTGCCTATAACCCATGCACTTGAGTCCTGACAACATCCTCATAAATCTTCTCCTGCACTCTTTCCAGTTCAACCACATCTTTCCTATAGGGTGACCAGAACTGCAGACAATACTCCATGTGATCTCACCAAAGACAAATGTAACATACACTTCATAAAGTAGGATTTGAGACCTGGTTTTCTAGTCCCTTTACACTGAACCATGAAAAAGCTGCTTTTGTACAGAAGTATCACCCACATTCTAGAGAAAATGCAGACTGTGTGGGCACTGTAGCTTCCATACAATTTGTACTGTAATTATTTTACGATAATATTTTAGTTTGAATTGCCTCCTGTTGAATCAACTTTAAAGAAGAACGGAAAAGCAGCATTCACACGTCAGTTTTCCCATCTGGGTGGGTGGGTGGGCAGGAGGGCAACAAAGGGGCTTGTTTTGCTGTTGTTGTCTTGTTTTATTTTGTTGTTGTTTCTGATACTGGTAGTGTTCTGCTGAACGTGGTGGACACAATATGTAAGTGCCAGAATCTGTGGCATAGTTGGCTATTGTTGCAAATTACACGGTTCACTGTATGTTTCGATGTACATGTGAATCTGAATCTGTGTGATCGCCACTGTTCAAGTTTACAAAACTGTTACTTAGTCATTGTTCATGATGTGTCAGGGATCCAATTCCTTCCCATTACTTTGTTACCAGCAACTTCAGAATGTACTTACAAATGCATCAGTTCAGAGTGGAACTCAGGCAATCAATCTGTTACACTCTCAGGAACACATAGTGATGCCTGTATTTTCTGTCAAGTCATTCTAATACGTAACTCAAGCAGAACAACCAGTGTGCGTTTCATAATGAACAGCACCACACTAGAGCTAAAGTCAAAACTAGATCACTCATTTTCCAGTTATAGGAAGAGAGTTCTCTTTTTAACAATGATGTGAAGTCACTAGAACCTAGAGACTCCCAATTAACAGGGCTGTTGATTCCAATAGTTCCTCCAGTCTGACTTTACAAGATTCTGTAAGTTAGATAATGTCGCTATCATAAAGCAACAAGTACAGGTATTCCACAGCTTACAAAATGGTTACATTCCTGAAAAGTTTCATTAAATGAAATCTATAACTTGAAAACTCATTTCTTATTGGGTTTAATATATAAATCTCTGGTTGTACACAAGCTCAAGATTTTTAGGTATATACATTAAATATCAACACTTAAAAGTATAAGTTTCATTGAAACAAGATGATGAAACACAAAAGGTTAGTATGCAAGTGCAGCAGGTGGTCAAGAAGGCCAATGGAATGCTGGCTTTTATTGCTAGGGGGATGGAGTATAAGAACAGGGAGGTCTTACTGCAGTTGTACCGGGTATTGGTGAGACCACACCTGGAGTACTCCGTGCAGTTCTGGTGTCCATATTTAAGAAAGGACATACTGGCTCTAGAGGCAGTGCAGAGAAGGTTCACTAGGTTAATTCCGGGGATGGGTGGGTTGATGTATGATGAGAGGTTGAGTAGATTGGGACTCTACTCATTGGAGTTCCGAAGAATGAGAGGCGAACTTATTGAAACATATAAGATTGTGAAGGGGCTTGATCGGGTGGATGCGGGGAGAATGTTCCCAATGATGGGTGAAACTAGGACTAGGGGGCATAATCTTAAAATAAGGGGATTCCGTACCAGGACTGAGATGCGGAGAAATTTCTTCACTCAGAGGGTAGTGGGGCTGTGGAATTTACTGCCCCAGAGAGCTGTGGAAGCTACTACACTCAATAAATTCAAAACGGAGATAGACATTTTCCTGGATAAAAATGGCATTAGGGGATACGGTGAGCGAGCAGGTAAGTGGACATGAGGCTAAGTTTAGATCAGCCATGTGATCTCCTGGACCAGTTTTCGATAGCCTAGATGGGTCGGAGAGGAATTTTCCAGATTTTTTCTCCTCAATTGGCAACTCGGTTTTTTTTCCCTGGGTGATCACATGGGTTTGGGCGGGATGAATAATAAAATAAAATGGGCGGCATGGTGCCCTGTTGGTTGGCACTGTTGCCTTGTGGGTTTCGGTGAAAACTAGAGTTAAGATTGGATCAGCCATGATCTCGTTGAATGGCGGAGCAGGCTTGAGGGGCCGATTGGCCTACTCCTGCTCCTATCTCTTATGTTCTTATGTTCTTATGAAAATAATATATATTTTTCTGGGTGACTTTTAAGTGAAATGTGAGGTAATCAGGTTTGAAGTAACATCACAGAACGCTGGAGGAGCTCAGCAGGTCAAGGAGCATCTATTCACCATTGGTTCTGTCTGACCTGCTCAGTTCCTCCATCATTTTGTGTTTGTTGCTCTGGATTTCCTGAATCTCCTGTGTTGATAAAGGTTGGATGTGATGAGGAAGTTTCCTATTACAGAAGAGTTTGAAAGTAACTAACTGAACACAGTACTTGTTTCTCACAGAGGACTGTGAGCCTTTCTCTCCCTTTACAGTAGAAGAAGCAAAGTTATCTCTGAGACAGATTCTTGGTTAACAAGAGTGGAAGTTTACTGTAAGTAGGCAAAATGCAGAATTAATAAAGCAATGAAAATGATTGTTGAAAGTAGAACTGTAGATGTTGTCTACATGGATATAAGTAAGATGTTCGACAAAGGCCCTCTTGGGAAGCTCATTTAGAAAATTACGATAGATGGGATCCACATTTTGATTTAGAATTGATTTGCATATAAAACAAAAAAATTAGTGCTGAGTCTGTGGAATTCATTGTCACAGACAGCTGTGGAGGCAAAGTCAGTGGGTATATTTGAAACTGAGGTTGACAGGTTCTTAATTAGTAAGGGTTCCAAAAATGACACCCGAAGGCAGTAGAATGGAGTTGAGAGGAAAAATAAATCGGTCATAAATGAATGGCAGAGCAGACTCGATGGGCCAAAAAGAGAAACACAGAAAATAGGTGCAGGAGTAGGCCATTCGGCCCTTCAAGCCTGCATCGTCATTCAGTTTGATCATGGCTGATCATCCAACTCAGAACCCTGTACCTGCTTTCTCTTCATACCCCTTGATCCCTTTAGCCACAAGGGCCATATCTAACTTCCTCTTAAATATAGCCAATGAACCAGCCTCAACTGTTTCCTGTGGCAGAGAATTCCACAGATTCACCACTCTCTGTGTGAAGAAGTTTTTCCTCATCTCGGTCCTAAAAGGCTTCCCCTTTATCCTTAAACTGTGGCCCCTCGTTCTGGACTTCCCCAAAATCAGAAACAATCTTCCTGCATCTAGCCTGTCCAATCCCTTTAGAATTTTATACGTTTCAATAAGATCCCCCCCTCAATCTTCTAAATTCCAGTGAGTATAAGCCTAGTCGATCCAGTCTTTCTTCATATGAAAGTCCTGCCATCCCAGGAATCAATCCGGTGAACCTTCTCTGTACTCCCTCTATGGCAAGAATGTCTTTCCTCAGATTAGGGGACCAAAACTACACACAATATTCTAGGTGCGGTCTCACCAAGGCCTTGTACAACTGCAGTAGAACCCCCCTGCTCCTGTACTCAAATCCTTTTGCTATGAATGCCAACATACCATTTGCCTTCTTCATCACCTGCTGTACCTGCATGCCCACCTTCAATGACTGGTGTACAATGACACCCAGGTCTCGTTGCATCTCCCCTTTTCCTAATCGGCCACCGTTCAGATAATAATCTGTTTTCCTGTTCTTGCAACCAAAGTGGATAACCTCACATTTATCCACATTAAATTGCACCTGCCATGAATTTGCCCACTCACCTAACCTATCCAAGTCACCCTGCATCCTCTTAGCATCCTTCTCACAGCCAACACCGCCACCCAGCTTCGTGTCATCCTCAAACTTGGAGATGCTGCATTTAATTCCCTCGTCTAAATCATTAATATATATTGTAAACAACTGGGGTCCCAGCACTGAGCCTTGCGGTACCCCACTAGTCACTGCCTGCCATTCTGAAAAGGTCCCGTTTACTCCCACTGTTTGCTTCCTGTCTGCCAACCAATTCTCTATCCACATCAATACCATACCCCAATACCGTGTGCTTTAAGTTTGCACACTAATCTCCTGTGTGGGACCTTGTCAAAAGCCTTTTGAAAATCTAAATATACCACATCCACTGGCTCTCCCCTATCCACTCTACTAGTTACATCTTCAAAAAATTCTATAAGATTCGTCAGACATGATTTTCCTTTCACAAATCCATGCTGACTTTGTCCGATGATTTCACCTCTTTCCAAATGTGCTGTTATCACATCTTTGATAACTGACTCTAGCATTTTCCCCACCACTGACGTCAGACTAACCGGTCTATAATTCCCCGGTTTCTCTCTCCCTCCTTTTTTAAAAAGTGGGGTTATATTAGCCACCCTCCAATCCTCAGGAACTAATCCAGAATCTAAGGAGTTTTGAAAAATTATCACTAATGCATCCACTATTTCTTGGGCTACTTCCTTAAGCACTCTGGGATGCAGACCACCTGGCCCTGGGGATTTATCTGCCTTTAATCCCTTCAATTTACCTAACACCACTTCCCTACTAACATGTATTTCCCTCAGTTCCTCCATCTCACTAGACCCTCGGTCCCTTACTATTTCCGGAAGATTATTTATGTCCTCCTTAGTGAAGACAGAACCAAAGTAGTTATTCAATTGGTCTGCCATGTCTTTGTTCCCTATGATCAATTCACCTATTTCTAACTGTAAAGGACCTACATTTGTCTTGACCAATCTTTTTCTTTTCACGTATCTATAAAAGCTTTTACAGTCAGTTTTTATGTTCCCTGTCAGCTTTCTCTCATATTCTTTTTTCCCTTTCCTAATTAAGCCCTTTGTCCTCTTCTGCTGGTCTCTGAATTTCTCCCAGTCCTCAGGTGTGCCACTTTTTTTTGCTAATTTATATGTTTCTTCTTTGGACTTGATACTATCCCTAATTTCCCTTGTCAGCCACGGGTGCACTACCTTCCCTGGTTTATTCTTTTGCCAAACTGGGATGAACAATTGTTGTAGTTCATCCATGCGATCTTTAAATGCTTGCCCTTGCATATCCACCGTCAACCCTTTAAGTATCATTTGCTAGTCTATCTTAGCTAATTCACGTCTCATACCTTCAAAGTTATCCTTCTTTAAGTTCAGAAAATTTGTTTCTGAATTAACTATGTCACTCTCCATCGTAATGAAGAATTCCACCATATTATGGTCACTCTTACCCAAGAGGCCTCGCACGACAAGATTGCTAACTAACCTTTCCTCATTGCTCAATACCCAATCTAGAATGGCCTGCTCTCTAGTTGGTACCTCGACATGTTGGTTCAGAAAACCATCCCGCATACATTCCAAGAAATTCTCTTCCTCAGCACCCTTACCAATTTGGTTCACCCAATCTATATGTAGATTGAAGTCACCCATTATAACTACTGTTCCTTTATTGCACACATTTCTAATTTCCTGTTTAATGCCATCCCCAACCTCACTACTACTGTTAGGTGGCCTGTACACAACTCCCACCAGCATTTTCTGCTCCTTAGTGTTATGCAGCTCTACCCATATCAATTCTGCATCCTCCAGGCTAATGTCCTTCCTTTCTATTGTGTTAATCTCCTCTCTAACCAGCAATGCTACCCCACCTCCTTTTCTTTCCTGTCTATCCCTCCTGAATATTGAATATCGCTGGATGTTGAGCTCCCATCCTTTGTCACCCTGGAGCCATGTGTCTGTGATCCCAACTATATCATATTCATTAGTAACTATCTGCACATTCAGTTCATCCACCTTGTTATGAATGCTCCTCGCATTGACACACAAAGCCTTCAGGCTTGATTTTACAACACTCTTGGACCTTATACATTTATGTTGAAAAGTGGCTCTTTTTGCGTTTTTCCCTGGATTTGCCTGCCTGCCACTTCTACTTTTTACCTTACTACTTTTTGCTTCTACCCTCATTTTACACCCCTCTGTCTCTCTGCACTTGTTCCCATCCCCCTGCCACATTAGTTTAAAGCCTCCAGAATAGCAGTAGCAAACGCTCCCCCTAGGACATTGGTTCCTGTCCAGCCCAGGTGCAGACCGTCCTGTTTATACCGGTCCCACCTCCCCCAGAACTGGTTCCAATGCCCCAGAAATTTGAATCCCTCCGCCTTGCACCATTTTTCAAGCCACGTATTCAACTGAAATATCCTCCTATTTCTACTCTGACTAGCATGTGGCACTGGTAGTAATCCAGAGATTATTACCTTTATGATCCTACTTTTTAGTTTATCTCCTAACTCCCTAAATTCACCTTGTAGGACCTCATCCCGTTTTTTACCTATATCGTTGGTACCTATGTGCACCACGACCACTGGCTGTTCACCCTCCCATTCCAGAATGTCCTGCAGCCACTCAGAGACATCCTTGACCCTTGCACCAGGGAGGCAAGATACCATCCTGGAGTCTCGTTTGTGGCCGCAGAAACGCCTATCTATTCCCCCTACAATCGAATCCCCTATCACTATAGCTCTCCCACTCCTTTTCCTTCCCTCCTGTGCCGCAGAGCCACCCATGGTGCAATGAACTCGGCTGCTGCTGCCTTCCCCTGATGAGACATCTCCCCCAACAGTATTCGAAAGAGAATATCTGTTTAGGAGGCCCAATTCTGCTCCTATGTCTTATAGTCTTATGGATGCAATAGATAAGGACCTCAGATCAGGTCTTGGCTCTCTGGCACTGAGTCTGGCTCTGTCGCTCAGAAAGGAAGGAGGGAGAGGAGGCAAGCTGTGGTGATAGGGGATTTGGTATTTTGGGGAACAGAAAGGCGGTTTTATGGACAAGAACAATATTCCCAGGTGGCATGTTGCCTCCTGGGTGTCAGGGTCAGGGACATCTTGAATCAAATTTACAGCATTCTATAGTGACAAGGTGAGCAGCCAGACATTGTGGTCCACGTTGTTATCAATGAAAAATGTAAAAGGGGTGATGAGATCCTTCAAAGTGAGTTCAAGGAGTTAAGCGCTAAGTTAAAGGACAGGATCTCCAGGGTTGTGATCTCAGGATTGCTATCCATGCCACATGCTGGTGATGCAAGAAATAGGAAAATCATACAGTTTAACATGTGGCTAATGAAATGGTCAGGAGGGAGGGCTTCAGATTTTGAATCAAAGGGCTCTGTACCAGGGATTATAGATCCTGTACAGAAGGGGCAGCTTCCACCTGAACTGGAGAGGAACTAATATCTTAGCGGGAAGGTTTGCTAGTGCTACATGGGAGCTTTAAACTAGAGTTGCAGGGAATTGAGAACCAAAGCAACAGAACGGTTAGTGGAGTGATTGTGGAGAAAGGTGTTTTTAAACCTACATACAAAGTCAAGAATCAAAAGGTTGAGCATGGTGAGACAGCATATATTTCAATGTAAGGAGTATTGTAGAAAAGGCAGATGAGCTCAGGGCATGGATCAGCATGGAGAATTATGGCATTGTGGCCATTAGTGAGACTTGGTTGCAGAAGGGGCAGGACTGGCAGCTCCATCTTCTGGGGTTCCATTGTCTTAGACATGATAGAGCAGGAGGGATTAAACGGGGAGGGGTGGCATTACTAGTAAGAGAAAATGCCACCGTAGTGCTCAGTCAAGACAGACTGGAGTGTACATCGAGTGAGATTTTATGGGCAGAACTAAGGAATAAGAAAGGTATGACCATGTTAATGGGATTATATTGTAGATTACCCAACAGTCAGTGGGATTTAGAGGAACATACTTGTAGAGAGAACGCAGACTGTTGCAAGAAATTTAAGGTTCTGATAGTGGGTGATTTTAACTTTCCACATATTGACTGGGACTTTCATATTGTAAAAGTGCTGGATGGAAATGTATTTGTCAAATGTGTTAAGGAAAGTTTCTTTAATCAGTACATTGAAGTCCCAACAAATTGTTCCTCTTGAAGATCAGAATAGTGATCCATGCATGGAGCCAGAAGAGATGGGGAGACCTTAAATAGATTTTTTGCAGCCGTATTTACTTAGGAGGTAGCCGCAGAGTCAAGAGATGTGAGACAATTCAGCAGTGAGGTCATGGACCCTATACAGATTACAGAGGAAGTGTTTGCTTCCTTGAGTCAAATTAGGGTGGATAAATCCCCAGGACCTGACAAGGTGTTCCCTTGGATCCTGTGGGAGGCTAGTGCAGAAATTGCAGGGGCCTGATCAGAGATATTTAAATCATCCTTGGCTACAGGTGAGATGCCTGTGGATTGGAGTGTTGCCAAAGTTGTTCCACTGTTTAAGAAAGGCTCTAAAAATAAACCAGGAAATTATGGACCAATGAGTCTGATATCAGTAGTGTGGAAGTTATTGGAGGGTTTTATAAGGGACCGGGCATCTGATTATTTGGATAGACATGAAATGATTAGGGATAGTCAGCATGGCTTCTTGTGTGGTAGGTCATGTCTAACCAATCTTAAAATTTTTTTGAGAAGGTTTCCAGGAACGTTGTTGAAGGCAAGGCAGTGAATATTGTCTACACAAACTTTAGCAAGGTCTTTTACAAGGTCCTGTATGGTAGGTTGGTCAAGAAGGTTCAGTCACTTGGCATTTTTTTAAATTAAATGCAATCGTGAACAATAGCCAGATCAGAAATGCTGATCAAGTCAACTAGTTCCCAAAGAGAACTCTGATAGGCCAATCAGATGGTTCACTGCTGCTCAGGGATAGAACACAAAAAAATCATATGTACTATCAAGAAATATTAAAAAATAGTAGAAATACTGGAATCATGATGATTATGATGAAGTCTGCTGGAGAGAGACATTTATACACACGCTGTCCTCCATAATTCAGAGAGATTGAAGGATAAAGTTGCAGGGTGACAAAACGTGGCAGGAGCACCTGGAACTAAAAACTAATCTCTACCAGGAGAAAACAGCACCTGTTCTTTCCGCACTGTTCTCCAGCAGTTTAAAGACTAAGTCTAGCTGGAACATAACTCACAAGTGCTCTTGAAAGTCCGGTATTAACTCTATCTGCCAACAACCAAGTATTGCCATCCTGGTCTCCTTCATGATAGCTTATAAAGAAGCATGTGACTTCCCTCCCAAAGATGATAGGTGTTTATGCACTCAACTCTTGAAGGCTTGGACCCCATCATCACAGATGTTACATCCACAGCATCCGGAAGGTGGTTCCAAATTCTGATAGTACAGTGAAGGAAGCTTCTATCCAGTGTGAAGGTTCTCACATCAGGCATAGAAACAGCATGAGCAGGCATAGATAAACTCGATCGTGTGATGCGCCGTCTCTCATAAGATGAAGGCAGCATTGCACGAAGGTCTGCAGGGCTGTGGCTGGTGTGCATTTTGTACAGCACAGTAGCTGCAGCAAACTGTCGTCTGTGGTGTAAGCTACTGATGGCTAGCTTCTCACGAGCTGAGGCTTCATCTACACCTATAATCCTGAGAGCCTTTCTTTGAATGGAATCAAGCTGGTTGAGGACACTCTGTGAGGCATCCATCCATGATAAGCAGGCATATTCCATGATACTTCATACCTGGGCTTCATAAACCGTGGCTCTGCCCTCTTTGTCTAGTTTGGATGCTACTTTCCACAGAGCTCCAAGCCTTTGTCCAGCCTTGTTTGAAATAGTGGAAAGGTGTTTATCCCACACCAACTTGCTGTCAATATTAACACCAAGGATTACTAGCTCCTTCTTTAAATCCAGCTTGCAGTTCCCAAAATACAGGTCCAGGGTAGATGGATTCCTCTTCCCAGACATCACCATCACTTTGCACTTAGTAGGCTCAAAGGTGACATTCCAGTCATCTGCCCAGGCTTTCATCCTCTCAAGATCCCTGTTCAGGCCTGCTGCCATTGTATTACTCTCTCAACACACACAAAATGCTGGTGGAACACAGCAGGCCAGTCAGCATCTATAGGGAGAAGCACTGTCGACATTTTGGGCCGAGACCCTTCGTCAGGACTAACTGAAAGGAGAGATACTAAGATATCTCTCCTTTCAGTTAGTCCTGACGAAGGGTCACGGCCCGAAACATCGACAGTGCTTGTCCTTATAGATGCTGCCTGGCCTGCTGCATTCCACCAGCATTTTGTGTGTGTTGTTTGAATTTCCAGCATCTGCAGATTTCCTCGTGTTTGACCTTATTACTCTCTCCAGCTCTAATTGGTGCAGATGGTGTGGAGTCATCAGCGTACAGGTATAGCTCATTATTGTATGCATCAACCAAGTGGTCAATAAAGATAGAAAACAGAAGTGGGCCAAGTATTGAACCCTGTGGTACAGATGCATTGATGGTTGAAGAATCAGAAGCCTGACCAGAGATAACAACTTTGATGGTCCGTCCATGAAGGTAGCTCTGCAATATGAGGTGGTAAATTGGATTAGACTTCGGCTTTGTGGGAAAAACCTGAGAGTGGTAGTAGATGGTTGCATCTGACTGGAGGCCTGTGACTAGTTGTGTGCTACAGGGATCAGTGCTGGGTCTGTTGTTGTTTGTCATCTACATCAAGGATCTGGATGACAATGTGGTGAACTGGATCAGTAAATTTGCAGATGCATCAAGACTGGGGAGTAGTGGATTGTGAGGAAGACTATCAAAGCTTGCAGCGGGATCTGGACCAGTTAGAAGAATGGGCTGAAAAACTGTAAGTGGAATTTAATGCAGGCAAGTGTGAGGTGCTGCACTTTGGGAGCCTCTGCCAGGACAGGTGTTACACAATGGGTGGTAGGGCACTGAGGAGTGTAGTAGAATAGAGACATCTGGGAATAATGATCCATAATTCCTTGAACATGGCATCACAGGCAAATAGTGTCATAAAGAAAGCTCTTGGCACATTGGCCTTCATAAATAAATGTATTGTACGTCTGGGCAGTCGGAACAATCTGGAGCTGAACACGCTCAAGACAAAGGAGATGATAGTGGATTTCAGGAGACATCCCCCCGCTATGTCTCCCCTCACAGTCCTCAGCAGCCCTGTGTCCACCGTGGAGAACTTCAGGTTCCTGGGAACCACCATCTCTCAGGATCTGAAGTGGGAGCAGAACATCAGCTCCATCCTGAAGAAGGCCCAGCAGCGGATGTATTTCCTGCGGCTCTTGAGGAAATACGGTCTGCCTCAGGAATTGCTGCTGCAATTCTACACTGCAGTCATTGAGTCTGTCCTGTGCACCTCCATCATTGTGTGGTTTGGAGCCGCCACCAAGCAGGATAGAACCAGACTACAGCGCACAGTGAGGACTGCCGAGCGCATTATTGGAGCCTCCCTGCCCTCTATTGTGGACCTGTACTCTTCCAGGTTGAAGAAGAGGGCGGGGAACATCATAAAGGACTCCTCCCATCCTGTGCACGGACTGTTTGATCTGCTTCCGTCTGGTAGGTGCTTCAGATCCCTCCAGACTAAGACTAATAGGCATTGGAGAAGTTTTTTCCCTACTGCGGTCACTTTGCTGAACAGTTAACTGCCGGTTAACTGTCAGCTAACTATTACTTGGATTGCACTACCTGTATGTACAATTTATATTTTCATTTATATTTATCATTATTATTGTTATGAGCAGAGAGACAACATCTGCCGGAAGTAAATTCCTTGTATGTGCACAGGTACTTGGCGATTAAAGTCTGATTCTGATTCTGATTCTGATTCTGAGTTGTGATGTTATGTTGATATTGTATGAGATGCTGCTGAAGCCTAATTTCAGAATCAGAATCTGAATCAGGTTTAATATCACCGGCATATGTTGTGAAATTGTTGTGTTTGCAGCAGCAGTACATTGCAATACATAATAATAGGAAAAAACTGTGTATTACAATAAGTATATATGTATTAAATAATTAAATTAAATAAGGAGTGCAAAAATAGAAATTAAAAAGTAGTGAGGTATTCATGGGTTCAATGTCCTTTCGGAAATCGGATGGCAGAGGGGAAGAAGCTGTTCCTGAATTGTTGCGCTTCTGTACCTCCTCCTTATGGTAGCAATGGGAAGAAGGCATGACCTGGGTGGTGGGGGTCAAGGACTTGAGGACCTGAGTTACAGGGAAAGGCTGAATAGGTTAGGACTTAATACCTTAGAATGGAGAGATTGAAAGAAGATTTGATAGAGGTATACAAAATTATGAGGAGTATAGATAGGGTTAATGCAAGCAGGTTTTTCCCACGGAGGTTCGGTGAGACTAATGGTCATGGGTTAAGGGTGAAAGGTGAAATGTTTAAGGGGAACATGAGAGGGAACTTTTTCACATAGAGGGTGCTGCGAGTGGTATGAGTTGCCAGTGAAAGTGGTGGATGCAGTGTCGATTTCAACATTTAAGAGAAATTTGGATAGGTATGTGAAGGCAGAGAAGAGAGTGGGCTCTGGTCTGGGTGCAGTTCAACACACAAACATAGATACATTGAAAACCTACAGCATAATACAGGCCCTTCATCCCATAATGCTATGCCGAACATGTATTTACTTTAGAAATTATCTAGGGTTACCCATAGCTCTCTATTTTTCATGTACCTATCCAGGAGTCTCTTAAACGACTCTATTGTATCCACCTCCACCACTGTTGTCGACAGCCTATTCCACACACTCACCAAAAAAACAGCCTATTCCACACACTCTCTGCATTAAAAAACTTACCCCTGACATCTCCTCTGTACCTGCTTCCAAGCACCTTAAAACTCTGCCCTCTCATGTTAGCCAGTTCAGCGTTTCAAGAGACAAGACACATAAATGACCATCTATGCCTGTGTTTTTGTTGGCTTCATGGAATAGTCTATGTTCTCAACCTACACGGGTATTATTCCCTAATGTTTCCTATGTTACATTGGTGACTGCATTGGCGATGCTACTTGCACCCATGCTGAGCTTGTCGACTTCATCAATTTTGCCTCCAACTTCCACCCTGCCCTTAAATTTACCTGGTCCATTTCTAAGACCTCCCTCCCTGGATAGTTGGGACCTCTTCTGGAGCAGATGTGACCTGAACAAAAGGGTCAGATCTGAGGGGGAGTAACGATCCTGTGGGCAGGTTTGCTAGGGCTGTTGGGAGTGGTTTAAACTAATATGCCAGGGGGATCGGAACAAGCAGGATAGAGATGAAGATAAGCTAGCAGGTTTATAAGTAAAAGATGTCATATGTAATGCGGATATAAGGAAGGACAACCCAATGATTGGGTACAACTGCAAAGAGAACAGAGTTAAGTTGTACCACAGAGGCAAAATTCATAAGGGTGAAGAATGCGGGACTGAAGGTGCTACTTTTAAATGCATGCAGTATTTGGAATAAGGTAGACAAATTTGTGGTGCAGTTAGAGGTTGGTCAGTATGACGTTATGGGTATCACTGAGACGTGGCTGAAAACAGGTCATAGTTGGGAGTTTAACATCAAAGGATATACATTATATCGAAAGGAGAGGGAAGAAAAGCATTGGCGATGATGTGGCTGAATTGGTAAGAGATAAAATTAAATCTTATAACCATATAACAATGACAGCACGGAAACAGGCCATCTCGGCCCTTCTAGTCCGTGTTGAATGCTTACTCTCACCTAGTCCCACTGACCCGCACTCAGCCCATAACCCTCCATTCCTTTCCTGTCCATATACCTATCCAATTTTACTTTAAATGACAATACCAAACCTGCCTCTACCACTTCTACTGGAAGTTTGTTCCACACAGCTACCACGCTCTGAGTAAAGAAATTCCCCCTCGTGTTACCCTTAAACTTTTGCCCCCTAACTCTCAACTCATGTCCTCTTGTTTGAATCTCCCCTACACTCAATGGAAAAAGCCTATCCACGTCAACTCTATCAATCCCCCTCATAATTTTAAATACCTCTATCAAGACCCCCCTCAACCTTCTACGTTCCAAAGAATAAAGACCTAACTTGTTCAATCTTTCCCTGTAACTTAGGTGCTGAAACCCAGGTAACATTCTAGTAAATCTTCTCTGTACTCTCTCTATTTTGTTGACATCTTTCCTATAATTCGGTGACCAGAACTGTACACAATACTCCAAATTCGGCCTTACCAATGCCTTGTACAATTTTAACATTACATCCCAATTCCTATACTCAATGCTCTGATTTATAAAGGCCAGCATACCAAAAGCTTTCTTCACTGCCCTATCCACATGAGATTCCACCTTCAGGGAACTATGCACCATTATTCCTAGATCACTCTGTTCTACTGCATTCTTCAATGCCCTACCATTGACCATGTATGTCCTATTTAGATTATTCCTACCAAAATGTAGCACCTTACACTTATCAGCATTAAACTCCATCTGCCAATGTTCAGCCCACTCTTCTAACTGGCCTAAATCTCCCTGCAAGCTTTGAAAACCTACTTCATTATCCACAATGCCACCTACCTTAGTATCATCTGCATACTTACTAATCCAATTTACCACCCTATCATCCAGATCATTAGTGTATATGACAAACAACATTGGACCCTGAGGCACACCACTAGTCACCGGCCTCCAACCTGACAAACAGTTATCCACCACTACTCTCTGGCATCTCCCATCCAGCCACTGTTGAATCCATTTTACTACTTCAATATTAATACCTAATGATTGAACCTTCCTAACTAACCTTCCGTTAGTGAGAAAGAGGTGACATAGACATGAATGACAAATCTTTGTGGGCAGAGTTAAGAAACTACAAAAGTTGGCAAGCTCAAGAGAAAAGACATTGGGTCCAGTTCAAGTTCCATCTTCAGAATCTTTTCCATTTCACCCTAAATATCACTCAGAATGCCTGAAGGTTGGGACAAGTCCAAAAACTGTGGGTGGAAGTTCCAGTATTTACTTTACATTTAAAACACATTGGAGAAACCTGTCTTAAATTTTGAGAGACGATCTGGAGTCAGATGGGCTCTATGCAGAATTTTGAGTTGCAATGCTTTAGTTCTATTACAAACTGAAATCTTCTTTGCATTATCACAGATGTCTTCCCATGTTTCAGCTGTAATTTCTGCTCCCAGCTCTTCCTCCCACACCCTTCCCAGCTGCTCAGCCTCTCCACAAGAACATTCCCTCAGGATGCTGTAAAAAGTACTAATGGAGACTTCACCCTTAGAACGAAACTCGCTCTTTTCTATGTCAGAACTATAGAAATCAGTTAACAATGATGGTTTTTTTCTGTATAGAATCTCTTATCTGAAAGAAACGTATCTTTTCTCTTAGGCTTACCCTGCAGACGTATTATTAATGCACATCAGAAAAAACTTTTTAACATCCTGACTTTTTCTGCGGTGAATAACATTTTACTTTGTTGGATATCTGATAAGGCTCCTGGACTTATCATGACATAAACTAATCATGGAATACATTCCTTTTGACTTTTTGACATGTATGGTGCACTCAAAAACAAATAGTTTTCATAAAACATGGCCACCTTTTCTGCAGTATATAGATGTAAACCTATCTGCTATACTAATAAGGGCTTTTATATAGGATGTTGTGATGATGTCTATATTTTGAAGGAAGTGTTCTGATACCTGATATCTGTGAGGGGAAGAAATGTAAGTGTATCTGGAAATAGAAAGTTTTGTTATGCTGAGCAAAAAAAATTAATTAAAAAAAATACAAAGGTAAAAAACCATGATGGGAATCATATATAGGCCTCCAAATAGTTGCCAGGATGTGGGGCTGAGATTGCAAAGGGAACTGAAAGGGCATGTAATAACGGTAATGTGACAATTATAATGGGGGACTTCAATATGCAAGGGGATTGGGAAAATCAGGCTGGTGTCGGATCACAAGAGAGCGAATTTGTTGAGTGCCTATGAGATGGCTTTTTAGAGCAGCTTGTGCTTGAGCCTACTAGGCTATCTTTTTATTGGGTGTTGTGTAATAACCCAGATTTTATTAGTCAGCTTAATATAAAGGAACTCTTAAAGGAAGTGATTATAATATGACTGAATTCATTCTGCAGTTTGAGAGGGAGAAGCATAAGTCACATGTATCAGTATCGCAATGGAATAAAGTGGAATTACAGAGGCATGAGAGAGGAGTTTGCCCAGTGGATTGGAGGGGTTTACTGGCAGGGATGATGACAGAACAGAAGTGGCTGAAGTTTCTGGGAATAGTTCACAAGGTGTAGCATAGATATGTCCCACAGAAGAAGTTGTTCTCAAATGGCAGTGAGATAGTAATAAGGGACAAAGAAATGGCAGATGAACGTAATGGGTACTTTACATCTGTCTTCACTGTGGAAGATACTAGCAGTGTGCCAGAGGTCTGTGAGCATCAGGGAGCAGGAGTGAGTGCCATTGATATTACAAAGGAAAAAATGCTAGGCATACTCAAAGGTCTTAAGATGGGTAAGTCATCTGGACCAAATGGACTACATCCCAGAGTCCTGAAGGAGGTTGCTAAAGAGAAACCGGATGCATTGGTCATGATCTTTCAAGAATCACTTGGTGCTGGCATAGTCCCAGAGAACTGGAAAATTGCATGTGTCACTTCACTCTTTAAGAAGGAGGAGAAGAAAAAAGAGAGGAAATTATAGTCCACTTAGCCTAACCTCAATGGTTGGATAGTGTTCTACGCAAGATTCGTACAGAAGAGGAGCGTCCCGCCCCCTCTGGATGAACCTGACCCGGTGGCATCAAGATTCATCGTCACCGAGGAAGATGTTAGAAGAGCCTTCCTGAAGATAAATCCAAGGAAGGCAATAGGCCCAGATGGCGTCCCGGGATGGATTCTCTGGGCCTGTGCAAGCGAGCTAGCTGGAGTGTTTGCTGACATCTTCAACCACTCCCTGCTTCAGTCTAAGATCCCCTCGTGTTTTAAGAAGGCAACGATAATCTCGGTGCTGAAGAAAAGCAAGGTGGCATGCCTGAATGACTACCGACCTGTGGCTCTAACATCAATTGCTATGAAGTGCTTCGAGCGATTAGTTATGGCACACATCAACCATAACCTACCGGTCAATCTTGACGCTTTGCAATTCACCTACCAGAGCAACAGGTCAACGGCAGATGCCATCTCCCTGGCACTACATTCCTCCTTAGAACACCTGGAGAATAAAGATGCATATGTAAGGCTCCTTTTCATCAACTACAGCTCTGATTTTAATACCATCATTCCAAATAAACTGATTCCTAAGCTCCGGAACCTGGGTCTTAGCACTCAGATCTGCAGCTGGATCTTCAACTTCCTCACAGACAGGACCCAGGCTGTAAAAATAGGGGACAAGCTCTCCTCTACAATCACTCTGAGCACCGGTGCCCCACAAGGCTGTGTACTCAGCCCCCTGCTGTACTCACTGTACTCCCATGATTGTGTAGCCAAGTTTCCATCGAGCTCAATATATAAGTTTGCTGATGACACCACAATTGTAGGCTGCATCTTGGGTAATGATGAGTCTGAGTACAGAGAAGAAATCGAGAACCTGGTGGCATGGTGTGAAGACAATAACCTATCCCTCAACGTCAGCAAGACGAAGGAATTGGTTGTTGACTTCAGAAGTAGTAGCGGACCACACGGCCCCATCTACCTCGGTGGTGCGCAGGTGGAACAGGTCAAAAGCTTTAAGTTCCTCGGGGTGGATATCACAAATGACCTGACTTGGTCTAACCAAGCAGAGTCCACTGCCAAGAAGGCCCACCAGCGCCTTTACTTCCTGAGAAAGCAGAAGAAATTTGGCCTGTCCCCTAAAACCCTCACTAATTTTTATAGGTGCACCATAGAAAGCATTCTTCTAGGGTGCATCATAACCTGGTATGGAAGTTGTCTGTCCAAGACCGGAAGAAGCTGCAGAAGATCGTGAACCTAGCCCAGCACATCACACAAACCAATCTTCCATCCTTGGACTCACTTTACACCGCACGCTGTCGGAGCAGTGCTGCCAGGATAAGCAAGGACAAGACCCACCCAGCCAGCACACTTTTTGTCCCACTTCCCTCCGGGAGAAGGTTCAGGAGCTTGAAGATTCGTACGGTCAGATTTGGGAACAGCTTCTTTCCAACTGTGATAAGACTGCTGAACAGATCCTGACCCGGATCTGGGCCGTACCTTCCAAGTATCTGGACCTGACTTGCACTATCGTACTTTCCCTTTTCTATTTTCTAATTATGATTTATAATTTAAATTTTTATTATATTTACTTTGATTTGTACTTCAGGGAGTGTGAAGCGCAGAAACAAATATCACTGTGATGATTGTACGCTCTAGTATCAATTGTTTGGTGACAATAAAGTATTTGTATTTGTGTTGGAGTCCATTATTAAGGATGAGGCTTCAGGGTACTTGGAGACTAATGATAAAATGAGTCAAAGTCAGCATAGTTTCTAGAAAGGGAAATCTTGCCTGACAAATCTATTAGAGTTCTTCGAGGAAGTAACAAGCAGGGTGGACAAAGGAGAGGTAGTGGATGTCATTTACTTAGTTTTTCAGAAGGATTTGATAAGGTGCTTCACACGAGGCTACTGAACAAGGTAAAATCCTATGGTGTTAAAAGAAAGATACTGGCTTGGATAGAGGAATGCCTGACAGGCAGGAGACAACAACTAGGAATAAAAGATGCCTTTTCAGGTTGGCTGCTGATGACTAGCGGTCTTCCTCGGGGGTCAGTATTGGGACCGCTACTTTTCACGTTGTTTGTCAATGATTTAGGTAATAGAATTAATGGCATTGTGTCAAAGTTTGTGAATAATATAAAGATAGGTGGAGGAGTAGGTAGTGCTGTGGAATGGTGATTAGAAGAATGGGAAAAAAAAGTGGCAGATCGAATACAGTGTTGGGATATGTACAGTAATGTATTCTGGTAAAAGGAACAATATTATCTAAATGGAGAGAAATTTCAAACGTCAGAGGTGCAGAGGCACTTAGGAGTCCTTGTGCAAGACTTCCCAAAGGATAATTTATAGAACATAGAACATATAGAATAGTACAGCACATTACAGGCCCTTTGGCCCACAATGTTGTGCTGACCCTCAAACCCTGCTTCACATATAACCCCCCACTTTAAATTCCTCCATATACCTGTCTAGTAGTCTCTTAAACTTCACTAGTGTGTCTGCCTCCACCACTGACTCAGGCAATGCATTCCACACACCAACCACTCTCTGAGTGAAAAACCTTCCTCTAATATCCCCCTTGAACTTCCCTCCCCTTAACTTAAAGCCATGTCCTCTTGTACTGAGCAGTGGTGCCCTGGGGAAGAGGAGCTGGCTGTCCACTCTGTCTATTCCTCTTAATATCTTGTACACCTCTATCATGTCTCCTCTCCAGAGAGTAAAGCCCTATCTCCCTTAATCTCTGATCATAATCCATACTCTCTAAACCAGGCAGCATCCTGGTAAATCTCCTCTGTACCCTTTTCAACCCTTTCCTAGGTTAGGTCTGTGGTAAAGTAGGTAAGTGCAATGTTGGCATTTATTTCAAAGGAATAGAATATAAAAACAAGGAGATAATGCTGAGCTTTTATCAGGCTGCACTTAGACAATTGTCAACAGTTTTGGGCTCCATATATCAGAAAGGATGTGTTGTCATTGGACAGAGTCCAGAGGAGGTTCATGAGGATGATTCTGGGAATGAAGGGTTCATAGATGACCTTCTTCTGGTCAGGGAGAGTGAGGAGGTGATAGAGAGGAAGCTATAGGCAAGTAGTCACACTAGGCCTCGGGTGACAGATAAATGGGTAACAATCAGGAGAGGGAAGGGCAAGAGTCAGATACCAGAGAATACCCCTGTGGCTGTCCACGTTAACAATAAGTACTCCTGTTCGAGTACTGTTGGGGGGCGACTGCCTACCTGGGGGAAGCAACAGTGGTTGCACCTCTGGCACCGAGTCTGGCCCTGTGGCTCAGAAGAGTAGGGAAAGGATGAAGGCAGCAGTAACAGGGGACTCTATAGTTAATGGGTCAGACAGGCGATTCTATGGATGTAGGAAAGAAACACGGATGGTAGTTTGCCTTCAAGGTGCCAGGGTCCGGGATGTTTCTGATGCGTCCATGATATCCTGAAGTCGGAAGGTGAAGAGCCAGAGTTCATGGTACATATTGGTACCAACGACATAGGTAGGAAAATGGAGGAGGTCCTGAAAACAGACTACAGGGAGTTAGAAAGGAAGTTAAGAAGCAGGACCTCAAAGGTAGTAATTGTGTGTCTGTGCCACATGACAGTGAGTATAGGAATAGAGTGAGGTGGAAGATAAATGTGAGGCTGAGGGATTGGAGCAGGAGGCAGAGATTCAGATTTCTGGATTATTAGGACATCTTTTGGGGCAGGCGTGAACTGTACAAAAAGGACAAGTTGCACTTGAATCCAAGGGGGACCAATATCCTGGCAGGGAGGATGATAAGGCTATTGGGGAAAAGTTTAAACTAGAATTGCTGAGGGGTGGGAACCTAACTGTAGAGACGGAGGAAGGGGCAGTTGGCTCACAAATAGAGAAAGCTTGGAGACAGTGCGAGAGGGAGGATAGGCAGGTGATAGAGAAGGACGCGCTCAGACCAATGGTTTGAGATGTGTCTATTTTAATGCAAGAAGCATCATGAACAAAGCGGATGAGCTTAGAGCGTGCATCAGTACTTGGAGCTTTGATGCTGTGGCCATTACAGAGACTTGGATGACTCGGGCAGGAACTGTTACTAAGAGTGTCAGGCTTTGGATGGTTCAGAAAAGACAGGAAGGGAGGCAACAGAGGTGGGGCATGGCACTGTTGATCAGAGATAGTGTCACAACTGCAGAAAAGGAGGAAGTCACGGAGGGATTGTTTACTGAGTCTCTGTGGGTGGAAGCTAGGAACAGGAAGGGGGTCAATAACTCTACTGAGTGATTTTATAGACCACCCAATAGTAACAGGGACATCGAGGAGCAGATAGGGAGACAGATTCTGGAAAGGTGTAATGATAACTGGGTTGTCATTGTGGGAGATTTTAATTTCCCAAATATTGATTGACATCTCCCTAGAGCAAGGGGTTTAGATGGGGTGGAGTTTGTTAGGTGTGTTCAGGAAAGTTTCCAGACCAATATGTAGATAAGCCTACAAGAGGAGAGGCTATACTTGATCTGGTATTGGGAAATAAACCCGATCAGGTGTCAGATCTCTCAGTGGAAGAGCATTTTGGAGATAGTGATCACAATTCTATCTCCTTTACCGTAACATTGGAGTGGGATAGGAACAGGCAAGTTAGGAAAGCATTTAATTGGAGTAAGGGGAAATATGAAGCTATCAGGCAGGAACTTGGAAGCATTAATTGGGAATGGAAATGTGGTAAATGTTCAAGCGAATATTTGTGTGGCTTTCTACATAGGGATGTTCCAATGAGACAGGGAAAGGGTGGTAGGATACAGGAACGATGATGTACAAAGGCAGTTGAAAATTTAGTCAAGAAGAAACGAAAAGCTTATGAAAGGTTAAAAAAAACTAGGTAATGGTAGAGATCTAGAAGATTATAAGGCTAGCAGAAAGGAGCTTAAGAAAGAAATTAGGAGAGCCAGAGGGGCCTTGAGAAGGTCTTGGCGGGCAGGATTAAGAACAACCTCAAGGCATTCTACAAGTATGTGAAGAGCAAGAGGATAAGACGTGAGAGAATAGGACCAATCAAGTGTGACAGTAGCAAAGTGTGTATGGAACCGGCGGAGATAGTAGAGATAATTAATGAATACTTTGCTTCAGAATTCACTACAGAAAAGAATCTTGGTGATTCTAGGGATGACTTACAGCGGATTGAAAAGCTTGAGCATATAGACAGTAAGAAAGAGGATGTGCTGAAGCTTCTGGAAAGCATCAAGTTGGATAAGTCTCCAGGACTGGATGAGATGTATGCCAGGCTACTGTGGGAAGTGAGGGAGGAGATTGCTGAGCCTCTGGCAATGATCCTTGCACCATCAATGGGAACAGGTTCTGGAAGATTGGAGGGTTTAAGATGTTGTTCCCTTATTCAAGAAAGGGAGCACTGATAGCCCAGGAAATTATAGACCAGTGAGCCTTACTTCAGTGGTTGGTAAGTTGATGACGAAGATCCTGAGAGGCAGGATTTATGAACATTTGGAGAGGCATAATATGATTAGGAATAGTCAGCATGGCTTTGTCAAGGGCAGGTCGTGCCTTATGAGCCTGATTGAATTTTTTGAGGATGTGAATGAACACATTGATGAAGGTAGAGCAGCCGATGTATATGGATTTCAGCAAGGCATTTGATAAGGTACCTCATGCAAGGCTTATTGTGTTACTGTGTTCGGATATGGCCCAAGTGTGGAGTGAGAGACACTGAAGCAGGTTGATAGTTCACAGACTTTAACATGAACAGTGTTAAAGGGAAAATAAAACTATAAATGCTGGGCCAAACAGGGCTGTTAACTAAAACTCTCAAAAGGAAGATGAAACCTACACTGCGGCTGAAAAGAACATCTAAACATTAAACGAGTACCGCTGGTCTTCAGGGTCAGTTGACATGAAAGTCCAATATCTCAGGGAAAGCCGAATGCAAACAGGCAGCGAAGCGTTGCTGTGCTCTGTCCAAGTCTCAACAAGCACTACGATGACAAGTATGGAGTTAAATACTATCACAATTAAATAATAATTACTTGACACGTACAAGTTCACAAGCGCAATTGCCATATCTACTGCGCTACTGAATCCGTGGATGTGACATCTTGAGAAAATAAGGAGGCATCGGATCCAAGACCTTGCTTTGCGAATCCATAATTGGCTTGCTCACAGAAGGCTGAATGGTTATAGATGGGTCATACTCTGCATGGAGGTCAGTCACCAGTGGAGTGCCTCAGGGATCTGTTCTGGGACCCTTCCTCTTTGTGATTTTTATAAATGACCTGGATGAGGAGGTGGAGGGATGGGTTAGTAAATTTGTTGATGACACAAAGGTTGCGGGTGTTGTGGATAGTGTGGAGGGCTGTCAGAGGTTACAGTGGGACATCGATAGGATGCAAAACTGGGTTGAGAAATGGCAGATGGAGTTCAACCCAGATAAGTGTGAGGTGGTTCATTTTGGTAGGTCAAATACGGTGGCAGAATATAGTATTAATGGTAAAACTGGGCAGTGTGGAGGATCAGAGGGATCTTGGGGTCTGAGTCCATAGGACACTCAAAGCTGCTATGCAGGTTGACTCTGTGGTTAAGAAGGCATACGGTGCATTGGCCTTCATCAACCATGGGATTGAGTTCAAGAGCCGAGAGGTAATGTTACAGCTTTATAGGACCCTCGTCAGACCCCCCTTGGAGTACTGTGCTCAGTTCTGGTCACCTCACTACAGGAAGGATGTGGAATCTATAGAAAGGGTGCAGAGGAGATTTACAAGGATGTTGCCTGGATTGGGGAGCATGCCTTACGAGAATACGTTGAGTGAACTTGGCGCAGCAGAGGATGAAAGGTGACCTGATAGAGGTGTACAAGATGATGAGAGGCATTGGTCGTGTGGATAGTCAGAAGTTTCCTCCCTGGGCTGAAATGGCTAACATGAGAGGGCACAGTTTTAAGGTGCTTGGAAGTAGATACAGAGGAGATGTCAGGGATAAGTGTTTTACTCAGAGAGTGGTGAGTACATGGAATACGCTGCCACCAACGGTGGTGGAAGCGGATACAATGAGTTCTTTTAAGAGACTCCTGGATAAGCACATGGAGCTTAGAAAAACAGAGGGCTATGGGTAACCCTCGGTAATTTCTAAGTAAATACTTGTTTGACCCAGCTTTGTGGGCCGAGGGGCCTGTATTATGCTGTAGCTTTTCTATGTTTGTGTATTTCTTTTCTATGAGGAGCATTTGGCACCTTTGGGCCTGTACTCATTGGAATTTAGAAGAAAGCATGGGGATCTCATTGAAACCTACCAAATATTGAAAGGACTAGATAGGGTGGATCTGGAGAGGATGTTTCCTATGGTGGGTGTATCCAGAACTAGAGGGCAGAGCCTCAAAATTGAGGAGCGACCTTGTAGAACAGAAGTAAGGAGGAATTTGTTTAGCCAAGGAGTGGCAAATCCGTGGAATTGTCTGCCACAGACTGCTTGGAGGCCAAGACTGTGGGTATATTTAAAGCGGAAGTTGATAGATTCCTGATTGGTCAGGGCAGCAAGTGAGATGGTGAGAGGGCAGATATATTGGGTTGAGTGAGATTCAGGATCAGCCATGATGAAATGGCAGAGGAGACTTGGTGGGTTGAATGGTCTAATTCTGCTCCTATATCTTATGGTCTTCCCTTTCTCAATCTCTTTGTCTTTATCTCTGGAGACAGTTTATCTACTGATATCCTTAATAAACCCACTGATTCTCACAGCTATCTGGAATATACCTCTTCCCGCTCTGTCACTTGTAAGACTGCCATCCCCTTCCCTCAGTTCCTCCATCAGCATCGCATCTGCTCTCAGGATGAGGCTTTTCATTTCAGAACTAATGAGATGTCCTTCTTCAAAGAAAAGTGTTTTCCTTCCTCCACCATCAACACTGCCTTCATGCACATCTGCCATCATCCCCATCATCCCACACCCCACCAGGGATAGGGTTCCTTTTGTCCTCACCTACCACCCAACCAGCCTCCGTGACTAAGATTCAAGATTCAAAAACATTATTGTCATTCCAACCATACATCAGCTCTGCAGGGCAGAATGAGACAGCGTTTCCCAGGGGCAAGTGCAATCATAACATAACAAACGCAACAATAAATAGTAAACGCAACAATAAAACACTATTTTAAAGTTTTTATGAGGAAAAACTTCTTCACACAGAGAGTGGTGAATCTGTGGAATTCTCTGCCACAGGAAACAGTTGAGGCCGGTTCATTGGCTATATTTAAGAGGAAGTTAGATATTACCCTTGTGGCTAAAGGGATCAGGGGGTATGGAGAGAAAGCAGGTACAGGGTTCTGAGTTGGATGATCAGCCATGATCATACTGAATGGCGGTGCAGGCTCAAAGGGCTGAATGGCCTACTCCTGCACCTATTTTCTATGTTTCTATAACACAACAGCCACATGTCGGTTAAAATCAAGTTATAAGTGTCCAGTGCAAGTTAAAAGTGTCCAAAGCAGAGTCAGGTAGAGCAGCTATTTAGCAGTCTGACTGCCTGTGGGAGGAAGCTGTTTAGTAGCCTTGTGGTTTTTGTTTTGATGCTCCTGTAACGTTTGCCTGATGGCAGAACAAACAGTTTATGGAGAGGGTGTGAGGGGTATTTAATGATGTACCATGTCTTCTGGAGGCATCGACTCTGAAAGAGGTCTTGGACAGAAGGTAGGGAGACCCCAATAACCTTCTCTGCTCCCCTAACCACCCTCTGCAAGGCTTTTTTGTCGGCAGCTCTGCAGCTGGAGTACCAGGTTGTGATGCAAAAGGTCAGCACACTCTCAACCACTCCTCTGTAGAATGTAGTTAAGATGTTAGTGGGGAGTGATGCTTGTTTAAGTTTCCTCAGAAAGGACAAACTCTGCTGGGCCCGTTTCACAATCCCAGTGGTGTTCCTGGACCAGGTGAGATTGTCCTAGATCTGCACCCCAAGGAACTTGATATTTTCCACTCTCTCCACTGTGGAGCCGCTGATGCTGAGGGGTGTGTGCTCAGGCTGAGACCGTCTGAAATCGACGATCATCTCCTTGGTTTTGGTGACATTAAGCATCAAGTTGTTGTCACTGCACCAGCTTTCTAGGTGTTTGACCTCCTCCCTGTACATTGTTTCCTCATTTTTGCTGATGAGCCCCACCACTGTGGTATCATCAGCAAATTTAATGATCAGGTTCCCCTTGAATCTGGCTGCACAGTCATGTGTTAGCAGTGTAAACAGCAATGGGCTGAGCACACAGCCTTGTGGGGATCCAGTGCTCAGTGTGATGGAGTCAGAGATGTTCCTGCCAACATAGACTGACTGTGGTCTCTCTGTCAAGAAATCCAGAATCCAGCGACACATGGCAGTGTTAAGGCCAAGCAGCGACAGTTTTTCCACTAGTCTCTGTGGGATGATGGTATTGAACGCTGAACTGAAATCAATGTACAGGATTCTGGCATAAGTGTCTTTATTGTCCAAGTGAGAGAGAACTGTGTGTAGTGTGGTGGATATTGTGTCCTCCGTAGAGCGATTTGGACGATAAGCAAACTGTAGAGGATCCAGCGATGAGGGGAGGCTGGCTGTGATATGAGGCTTGACAAGCCGTTCAAAACATTTCATCACTATGGGGGTCAGGGCAACGGGACGGTAATCATTCAGACAGGTTACAACTGATTTCTTTGCTACAGGGATGATTGTGGAGGTTTTGAAGCATCTGGGGACAATGGCTTGACTAAGGGAGATGTTGAAAATGTCTGTCAGGACATCTGCTAATACATCAGCACATTCCTTGAGCACACGTCCAGGGATATTGTCAGGATCTCCCACTTTTCATGGTTGACCCTGGCAAGGGTCCTCCGTGTGTGCTCTGAATCAATGATTGGAGCTGGTTGGTCAGATGGTAAGAAGGGACTGGCTCTCCCCCTTGCTGTAGTGTTTGATGCTTTGAAGCGTGCAAGGAATTTGTTGAGCCTGTCTGGAAGAGAGGCGTTGCTGTCATCAGTTTTCTGCCTGATCTTGTAGTCTGTCAGAGCTTGAATTCCCTGCCACATCCGTCTAGTGTCACCTATGACCAGCCATAATTCTCCATAACTTCTGCCATCTCCAACAGGATCCCACCACCAAGCACATCTTTCTCTCTCCTTCACTTTCTGCTTTCCGCGGGGACTGCTCCCTACACAACTCCCTTGTCCATTCATCCCTCCCCACAGCTCCCTCCTGGCACTTATCCTTGCAAATGGAAGAAGTGCCACACCTGCCCCTGCACCTCCTCCCTCACTACCATTCAGGGCCCTAACAGTTCTTCCAGGTGAGGTGACACTTCACCTGTGAATGTGTTGGGGTATCCAGTGTTCCTAGTGTGGCGTTCTGTCAGTGAGACCTGATGTAGATTGAGAAACCGTTTCGCCGAACACCTACACTGCATCTACCAGAGAAAGCGGGATCTCCTGGTGGCCACCCATTTCAGTTCTATTTCTCATTCCCATTCATGTCAATCCACGGCCTCCTCAACTTCTGTGATGACGCCACACTCAGGTTGGAGGAGTAATACCTTATATCTGGTCTGGGCAGCCTCCAAACTAATGGCATGAACATTGATTTCTCGAACTTCCGTAATTGCCCCCCACCCCTCACCTTCACCATTGCCATTCCCATTTCCCTCTCTCACCTTATGTCCTTATCTCCCTCAGGTGCTCCCCCCACTTATCCTTCTTCCATGATCTTCTACCCTTTCCTATCAGATTCCATCTTCTCCAGCCCTTTACCTCTTTCACCAATCAACTTCCCAGCTCTTTACTTCAACCCTCCCCCTTCTCAGTTTCACCTATCATCTGCCACCTTAACTTCTTCCTTCCCTTTCCCCACCTTCTTACTTTGACTTCTCATATTTTTTCCAGTCCTGATGAAGGGTCTCGGCCTGAAACATCAACTATTTACTCTTTTCCATAGATGCTGCCAGGCCTGCTGAGTTCCTCCAGAATTTTGTTTGTGTTGCTGGCAAATTAATAATTCAACATGGACTAGATGGACCAAAAGGCCTGTTTCTGTGATGTAGTGTTCTATGACTCTTAGACTCTGTTCTATGTTAGAGATGCAAATTGGTCTTTATCAGTGTGAATTATTATTCATAATGTTCCAAAGAAACTGATGATTTTGAGTGGGAGGAAACTGCCAAAACAAAGATATATGGTAGTTTTGGAGAGGAGATGATTAGCTGTTTCCTCACCAGGTTCTCCAGTTCCGACCACTTGTTCCTTTTAGTTCCTCTACCTCTGACAACTGAGCCCTGAATTCTGGGATTACCTTCATAAATCCCTCTGCCTTTGCCTGAAATACTCCATAAAACCAGGGCTTTTAACCATGCTGATAAAGTGTATCAACCTAAGACACTGACTGTCCACCCTCCACCCAGGCTGCTTGATCCGTTAACTTCCTCCAGCATTTTATGTGTTGCTCAGGTTTCCAGCATCCACAGTCTCTTGTGTCGCTCTTTAACCAGCCCTTTTATCATCTCTTCCATTTCTGCAGATTTTTTAAAGGTTAGCTTTGTTTATCACATATACATCGAAACACTGAAGCAGAGACGAATGCATAATTTTGTGTAAATAACCAGCACAGTCCAGGGATGTGCTGGGGATAACCCATTAACATTGCCATGCTTCCAGATATCAATACGTGCACACAATTTACTAAACCTAATCCACACATCTTTGTAAAGTGGGAGAGAATCAAGGTATCTGAAGGAAACCCACATGGTCACAGGGACATGTACAAAATTCCTTACAGGTAACTGTGGGAATTGAACTCTGATCAGTAATTGCTGGTACTGTAAAGTGATTGCTCTAACCACTACGGAACTCTCATGTAGTTCAGGGGTGTTGGCTGAGGTCCTATTAATATTTTAATGCTTTGAAATGTGTACAGATTTGGAACTTCCTGGATAGCAGTTAAAAAATGTCAGAATGTCTTCAGAAACAGCTTCCTACTCCCAACCCGCCAGATCTTCAACTAGGGTCCCGCTCGTTGTACTTGTCTTTGTGTGAAGAGATGGTAATTGAATAGTAACTGAACTAGCATTTGGGCAAAATTTAATGGAATATGCCCAATGCTTTACTATCAATCAACTATTTGGTAGTGTAATCAAATGTACAAGTAAACATAGCATCAAATTTGTGCACAAAATCAAAATCGGAATCAGGTTTAATGCTACTGACATACGTCGTGAAATTTGTTCTTTTGTGGCAACAGTACAGTGCAATACATAATTTTAAAAATATATAAATCACGATATCACAATAAGATGTATATATTTAATTAAATTCAATAAATAGTGCATTGAATTAAAATATTAGTGCCAATGTAGCACCATGGAAGAATCTGCAAAATAACATTTAGAAAAGTACCATGATTATGAGTTTCACTAGGATTGGTTTGAAAGGGAAATGTTGGCCTCGATACAACAATTCCTGAAAACTGCTCTCAGACTAAACTCTCGCTCCCCCATCTCTGAATGTTTGCAAAGCTCATTCACAAACTGGTCTGCTCTTAGTAGAGATGCCTCATCCTTTACCATCTTTTTCTTCCATCAATTTTCCCTGTCCCTGCAAGATATTCGAGCTTCTCTTTCCTCTGTACATGTCCCGGAAATTCCAGCTGATGTTTCCTGATTGATGATATCAGCTCTCTTCTTATTCCAGCTTTTCACAACACTTCCTCATTTTTTCTTCTGCCCTTCAATGATATTTTCATCATTCTTCTCAAAAACTGCATTTCGGCAGCTCTGAGTCTTCCCTCAATTTGCTTTGATATTGTGCAACATTCACTGCCATATGTTATTGTGAAATGAACGTGGCACCCTGAGTTTTGTACCCATCAAAATTATATTATTCTTTGGTATCACATACTCAAACGTTCAAATGTGCATTTAGCAATCCTAATCCTTCAACATCAGACCTACCTTCAAATGTTATCATGCTCCCTAAGTAATTGAACTTCCATGTTTGTTCAATTGTTTCATTGCCACTTTCAGTTAGCTTTTCTGTATTTCTTCCTTCATTGTGACAGCCAAACACCAGCTGGTAATACAGAAGTCAGGATAAACATTGGATCCTATCATGGCATCTGGAGAATTTGAACTCAGTTAATTAAATAACCTGCAATATAAAGCTGGTATCTGTAATGGTGATTAATTACCTGATACACACAGGGATTAGTGCACAGCCTGGGGTGGGATTATCAGTTTTGCTAAGAAAAGTACATGTGCTGCCCATAGTCAGTATGGTCTTGGTCCTGCCATTGCTTTGAAGGCAGCTCCAGATGGGGAATAGATGTTGCAACTTATGCATCCTGGCTGCATCTTTGCTACTCACCTTTACATTTGTATGGACTTCCCATCACTTTTCTGGATCACCCAGATCTGGAACAGAAAACATGTTGGCTGATTCCCAGTCCAATGTGTCATCTCTGTATTCAAACTTGAGAACTGTGAGCAGATGAGCTTACTTACATGATATTAAATTAGATTAAAAGGCAGACAATGGAAAATCGTAGTTCAATTCCTGCCACTATCTGTAAGGAGTTTGCATGTTTTCCTCATGACTGTTGGGTTTCTTCCGAATGCTCCAGTTTCCTCCCATATCAGAATCAGAGTCAGGTTTAATATCGCCGGCATATGTCATGAAATTTTTTAACTTTACAAAACTAGAACAATGAAATACATGATAAATATAGAGAAAAAACTGTGTTACATTAAGTTTACATATGTCCATTAATTAGTTAAGTTAAAATAAGTACCACAAAATGTAGAAATAAAATGTACTGAGGTTCATGGGTTCAATATTCAATATTCCAAAAGATGTACGGGTTAATAAGGGTAAGTAAGTTGGGGACATGCTATATTGGCACCGGAAGTATGGCAACACTTGTGGGCTGCCCCCAGCACAGGACTGTGTTGATCGTTGATGCAAATGATACATTTCACTGTGTATTTTGATGTATATGTGACAATATAGGCCACAGTACCTAAGGTATGGAGATTACCTAATAAAGTGGTGACTGAGTGTATGTTTGCTGCTGTAGCCCATTCAAGGTTCAATGTGTTGTGCATTCAGAGATGCTCTTCTGCACACCACAGTTATAACATGTGGTTATTTGAGTTACTGTTGCCTTCCTGTCAGCTTGAACCTGTCTGGCCATTTTCCTTTGACCTCTTTCATTAACCAGAACCGCTGCTCACGGGACTTTGATTTTCTCACCATTCTCTGTAAACTCTAGAGAGACTGTTATACATGAAAATCCCAGCTTATCATCAGTTTCTGAGATACTCAAATCACCCTGTCTGCCACCAACAATCATTCCATGGTCAAAGTCACTTTGGTCAAATTTCTTCCCCATTCTGATGTTTGGTTTGAACAACAATTGAATCTCTTGACCATGTCTGCATGTGTTTATGCATTGAGTTGATGCTACATGATTGGCTGATTAGATATTTACATATCTAATTTGGAGGACAACAAAACGGCGACTCCTTTGCTTGCATCTTCAGAAACAGCTCTGTTTCCATCATTAATATCTCTATTTTTCCCTTTCAGGATTCTTTTGAAGACCCTAACCTGGAGTTATATGCTGACTTTGGTTCTTTGTGGGAATGGGACCCACTCTTGTGTCATGACTGGCCGTTATCCAACATGCCGAGGGTGCGGCCTAAGAATTCAGCTTGCCTTTGGAGGCCTAGGATCTCGGGGCTCTGGAGATGGGCGGATTGAAGGTCAGTGTCCCGGACTGGTGTGTCATGGCAGCTGGACCATCTTTGGCTGTGTGCCCAGAGACCTGAGATCTCAGAAAAACCAAAGCAATGGACTTTTAACATCGTAAACCAGGGGGTTGTTTGTTATATCTCTCCTCTTGCTGTGAAACAGAGACATCTCTATTAGAGAGAAAGAGAACCTGTGGTATGTCGAATACAGGGTGAACGCATAGTCTTTGGAGTACTGCAAGTCTGTGTCTTTGCTGTTGCTAGATGAGCTACCAACCCTTGTTGATGAGCCCTATCTACCTGAAGTGACTAGTTTTAAGGTGCCAGTAACCAGCCTTTTCCCTTTCTCCTGGCAGTAGAAACGGTTCTACCTGGCTTAGTAGCTAAGCCACACATGAAGGTCAGGACCTGGACTTGGTTGTCAGAGGCTATTAGAGGCACATGTCTTTGGGAGCATTTAATAGGTAGTGAAGGCTTATCCCCATTACCACCCCGACCATTACAACCTTAGGAACCATAGCAGTTCTGAAACTTATGAAATCACTCTCACAATGAGTCCACCTCCAATGATGTAATCAGCTGTGAGGTGTCCCGAGAGGGATGGGAGACCTCAATACAAACACACTCCTCTCACCAAAGGCACTGCCTGGGTCTGTGTGCACTTAAAAAGAACCCATTTCTT